>NC_090380.1:118233004-118453004 GCF_036365525.1 Heterodontus francisci | reverse complement strand
TCCATAATTCAACTATAAGTGCTTAAAAACATATTTTACAAAAAATGGAAGCACTCTCGTAACAACATGAATACTTAATTGTTAACACAGCCAGGGCAATTCTCTTCAGACTTTCGTGCTTCCGTTCTCCAACTAAATGGGCCCACCTGCTGTTTTATGGTTCTCACCCCTCTAACTATGACCCTGTAAGTACACACAGAAAGACCTTTGAAGTGTAAATATCCTTGGGTAGCCTGGCAATCTCTAAGTTCCAGAGTTTCAATTACCTTACATCTACAAACTTAATTTCCCCGAAATGAAAAGTGACCTCGAAAAAATATTAATATAAACCATGAACTAGATGATTGTAACACTTAAGCAACCCAAATATAATTGACCATTATGGCACTAGCATTGAACAGTAAATTAATCTAAATTGATCTAAATGAAGCAATGGATTCTGGAAAGACTGTCAGGTCCAAAAACCACTAAATCTCATGGACCAGATTAACCAAATCTCAAAGAGACAAGGGAGGAGGTTTTTGAAGCTTATTTTGATAGAATCAGTGAACAATGGGATTTCTGTCAAACTGGTAAAAGACAAATGTCCCACATTCAAGAAAGACAACTGTGCCTGACAGCTCCAGACCCATTAGCCTGACCTCAGTAATTGAAAAATGAATAAAATCATCTTCCACTTTGTATTGATTCTCTGAAAACTTGATAAATATCAGCCAACACAAGCTTAACAAGTTTTAGTTAACAAACTTCAACAAAGCCAATTGCGTAGGTATGAGGGGAGAACTGGCTAAGGTAGATAAACTGAAATGTGTAAGGCAATAAATGAACAGTGGGAAATCTTTAAAGAAACAATTCAAAATGTTCAACAAAAATACATTCCATTGAAAAATAAAGACTCGGCCAGAAAGACCCGTAGACTCATCTGTGGCTCACTCAGGACGTTATGGATAGTATTAAATTAAAAGAAGAGGCTTACAATGTTGCAAAAAAGAGTAGTAAGTCTGAGGATTGGGAGTGTTTTAGAAACCAGCAAAGGGTTGATTAAAAAAAGGAAAAAATAGAATGAGAGTAAAACAGCCAGTAATATAAAAACAGGTTGTAAGAGTTGTTACGACCAGGTGAGAAAGAGGTCTAGGGTTCCCTTTCAGCTTTCACCTGGTCTTACTGTAACAGGGTTTTTTTTTTTTTTTTTTAAGTGTTTTTAACTCCCCCTTGGTGAATCCTTGTTCACCGCTTTCCAAATTATAAGGCAAAGATACCAGCACAAACAAGTTTTCTTAGGTTTGAAGAAGAAAGGTGAAATTTTATTAAACTTAAACTCTAAGTCAGTTGACACCTATGGATACACAACGCACCCACGTTAGCATGCATATGCGATACACACATGCAAATAGAGACAGAAAAGAGCAGAAGAAAGAGTGGAAGGGTTTGAGGCAATATCTGAAGAATTGTTGTTAATGTCTTTGAACTCACTGCAGAGTCCTTGATTGTAGGTAGATCTTGCTTTTCGTTGGGGCCCAGTATTATTCTTAAACCTTGTTCACTGTAGGAGACTTTTCTCTCTTGGGGCTTCAGTGGGTGTTGGAGTTCCATGAGAAAGAAATGGGGGCAGGAGAGGCGGTCTGCTTCATTCCGGGAGCACTCTGCTTTCTCCAGGCTCTCAGTTCAAACTCTGCAACAGCCAGTTAGTCATGTGACTAACTGGTCTGACCACATCTGTTTGTAGATTGAATTGGAGCAGGGAATAGCTCCTTTGTCTACAAGCACTGTCTGTTCATGTGTAAATGTTTTTTTTCAGCCAAGGTCTGGCAACATGGGCACCGCAACCTCACAGCTCCAGCGACCCGGGTTCAATTCTGGGTACTGCCTGTGTGGAGTTTGCAAGTTCTCCCTGTGTCTGCGTGGGTTTCCTCCGGGTGCTCCGGTTTCCTCCCACATGCCAAAGACTTGCACGTTGATAGGTAAATTGGCCATTATAAATTACCCCTAGTATAGGTAGGTGGTAGGAGAATATAGGGACAGGTGGGGATGTGGTAGGAATATGGGATTAGTGTAGGATTGTGGGTGGTTAATGGTCGGCACAGACTCGGTGGGCCGAAGGGCCTGTTTCAGTGCTGTATCTCTCAAAAAAAATAAATAAATAAATTCTTGTAATAGGCCTTCTCTTCTTCCCAGCAACAATTTGAAATTTAATGTCTGTGGTGAAATTAATGTGCCTCTTTCTTGGCAGGTGGGGACCTGCATGATAAAGTATATAAAAAGGAAGAGAGTAGATAAAGTAAACGTTGGTCCCTTAGAAGCAGAGGCAGGAGAAATTATCATGGGGAATGAGGAAATGGCAGAGGCATTGAACAAATATTTTGTGTCGGTCTTCACAGTGGAAGACACAAGTTCCATACCAGAAATAGATGGTAACTAAGGGGCTAAAAAGAGTGAGGAAATTAATATCAGCAGAGAAAAAGTATTGTAGAAACTTAAGGGACTAAAATCTGACAAATCTCCAGGACCTAATGTTCTACACCCTAGGCCTCTAAAAGAGACAGCTACAGATATAATGCATGTGCTAGCTATGATTTTCCAAATTTATTTAGATTCGGCAATGGTCCTATCAGATTGGAAGTTGGCAAATGCTACACTGCTTTTCAAGAAAGGAGGGAGAGAGAAAGCAGGGAACTATTGGTCAGTTAGCCACACATCAGTCATTGGAATCTATTATTAAGGCAGTTTTAACAATGTACTTAGAAAAGCCAAGTATGATTTGAATAAGTCAACATGGTTTTACTAAAGCAAAATCCTGTTTGACAAACAATTAGTTTTTTGAGGATGGAACTAATAGGGATATAAATTGGAACCAGTAGATGTAATATACCTGGGTTTCCAAAAGGCATTCGATAATCACAATAATACAGCGCACAACAGGCCCTTCGGCCCATCGAGTCTGCACCAATGCATTTAAGACACCTGACCTGTCTACCTAATCCCATTTGCCAGCATTTGGCCCATAGCCTTGAATGTTATGACATGCCAAGTGCTCATCCAGGTACTTTTTAAAGGATGTGAGGCAACCCGCCTCTACCACCCGCTCAGGCAGTGCATTCCAGACCGTCACCACCCTCTGGGTAAAAAATGTTCTTCCTCAAATCCCCCTTAAACCTCCTGCCCCTCATCTTTAACTTATGTCCGCTAGTAACTGACCCTTCAACTAAGCGGAACAGCTGCTCCCTATCCACCATGTCCATGCCCCTCATAATCTTGTACACCTCGATCAGGTCACCCCTCAGTCTTCTCTGCTCCAGCGAAAACAACCTAAGCCTATCCAACCTCTCTTCATAGCTTAAATGTTCCATCCCAGGCACCATCCTGGTGAATTGCCTCTGCACCCCCTCCAGTGCAATCACAGTTAATAGGAAAGCTAAGGGCTCATGGAGTTCAGGGCAATGTATTTGCATGGGTAGAGGATTGGTTAATGGACAGGAAGAAAGAGTGGGCATGAACTGGGCATTTTCAGGTTGGCAGGAAGTGAATAGTGGAGTGCTGCAAGGATCAGTGCTGGGGCTTCAGCTATTTACAATCTATATTAATAACTTGGATGAGGCGACAGAGTAATGTACTCTCTGTGCTGATGATACCAAGGTAGGTGGAAAGGTAAGCTGCGGGGAGGACACAGACACAAAGTGATATAGACAGGTTAATCGAGTGGGCAACAAGATGGCAGATGGAGTATAATGTAGGGAAGTGTGAAGTTATTCACTTTGGTCGTAAGAATAGAAAAGCATAATTTTTTTTTAAAGTTGTGAAACTTGTAAGTGTTGTTGTTCATAGAGACTTGGATGTGCTTGTACAAGGAACACAGAAAGTTAGCATGCAGGCACAGCAAGCAACTAGAAAAGGCAAATTACATGTTGCAAGGGGATTGGAGTACAGGAATAAAGAAGTCTTGCTACATTTGTACAGAGTTTTGATGAGACCACATCTGGATTACTGTGTGCAGTTTTCGCCTCCACATTTAAGAATGGATATAGTTGCATTGGAGGCAGTACAGCAAAGGTTCATTAAATTGGTCCCTGAGATGAGGGGGTTGTCCTATGATGAGAGGATGAGTAAATTCGGCCAATACTCTGTGGAGTTTAGAAGAATGAGAGGCAAACCCATTGAAACATACAAGATTCTGAAGGGGCTAGATAGGCTAGACACTGAGAGATTGTTTCTGCTGGTTGAGGAATCTGAGACATGGGGCACAGTCTCAGGATAAGGGGCTGATCATTTAGGATTGAGAATCAAGTGATATGGCAAGTAGGTGGGAAAGTGGAGTTGAAGCCTAAGATCAGCCATGATTGTATTGAATGGCGGAGCAGGCTCGATGGGCCATATTGTTTACTCCTGCTCCTATTTCTTGTGTTCAACATAGCTTGCCTGATCAATCTTCTCGATGACCCAAATTGATCAATTCCTATGTCTTGTGCATCCGAACTTCTGAAAACATTTTGATGACACAACATGCAAGAGACAATCCTGGACAATATGAGTGTCCACTGTTAGGATCCCGTTTGGGACCATTAACTTTTAAAAAGAAAAAGTTGAATTCCCAGCTATTACTGAAAGAATTACGTCACAAGGTTTCACATTTTAAACAAAAAGCTTTACTGTACAAGAGTTAAACAATGTAAAACACTGCTAATTTAACACCACAATTTGGAAACGCATAATTTTAATTTAAACTTGCAGCAGAACATGAAGACCTATACCTCAAACTATAAATCTCAACAGAACACTCCTATTTGACAGTTACTTCCACCCCAAGAGTTCCCCTGTACATTACAGGATCTTGGCAGTTTGTTTACTTTTCCTGGTACCAATCCAAAGTGTACCATAGCTCTTAGGAATTCTCTTCGATTTTCCTTAATCTCTCAGCTGTCTTCTGAGGTTTGAGTTCTCCTGAGGACTCTCCCTCTAGCTTCGGCTAGGCAAATCCTCCAGTGCACTTTCAATGCCTTAGGAATCTGGATTTCTCAGCTTGTGTACGGGCCTGCCTCAAAACAGAAACATCCCTAGTTTCTGATGGCCTCTTGGCTCTGGGAGCAGCTGGGCTCCAGAGCAAACAGCTTTCTCTGTGACCAACATCCTGTCTGAAACCAACAGCCTTCCAAAAGCTAACTATTTGTCTGTCAGCAAACACACAGATCTAAACACCAACAGGGTCCCCTTCATCATCTATCTATTCACATGTGGGATGTCCCAGATAGCAACTTAAACTAATTATTTCCAACTCCAAATCTCTTTTCTCTGGGAAATTGTATAAATAATTTAAACCCCTGATTGTGGCAACTGCAGACACACCGTCTCCATCAAGAAGTTTAGAGAGGTTCCCATTGTTTAAGGTCTTCACACTTCCCATTATGACCTTACTGAATAAACATGGGCCATCCATTGATTTGTAACCACCTTAGCTTTGTTTAATCAGCTTCTCAAGCCAGGTGTTTTCATTTGTCTTGCATAAAAGCAATCAATTCCAAAACTAAAAGTTACCTCTAGAAAATTAATACAAACCATGAACCAGGTGATTGTAACAGCAGAATAAAATGACTTTTGACATGCTAAATGTGGCTCAGGACTTTTGCCTCAGTCAGAAGGTCATGGATTCAGGTTCCACTCCAGGCTGACACTCTGGTGCGTTACTGAGAGAATGCTGCACTGTTGGAAGTGCCGTCTTTTGGATGGGACAATAAACAGGCTCCCTGTGCCCCCTCAGGTGGAATGTAAAAGATCCAATGGCACTAATTCAAAGAAGAGTTGGGTAGTTCTTCCCAGTGTCCTGGTCAATATTTATCCCTCAACTAGCATCACTAAAACAGATTATCTGGTCATTGTCTCATTACTGTATGTGGGAGCTTACTGTGCATAAATTGGATGCCCTCTTTCCCTACATTATAACAGTGACTACACTTCAACAGTACTTAATTAGTTGTAAAGTGTCTTGGGATGGTCCTAAAGTCACGAAAGGCAATATAGAAATGCAAGTCTTTATTTCTTTTAAGGGAAGGAAGCATAGGAAAGTCATAAGTAGAGGTTAGTCATGGTGGAGGATGGAGGAGGGAGGTATTCAGTGGGCTAGTTGGAGGAGTGAGTGGGGTCCGTGCTACAAACCCTCCTGTTCCAGACATGCATGAATGACCAGGAATTGTAGTCTCAATGAATGAAAATTACTTTTGCAGAAGGCACCAAAGCAAAGAAAACTGGCAAACAGTGGAGATCCTTCAGGAGGGATCTAAACGGGGTTCACAACTTATTCGATCAGCAGCAGATGATGTTCACTAAAGATAAATGCAAAGTTCTAAATGTGTTGGGAATGAAATATGGTGGCTCTTGTACTCCTCAGGTGGAACCAAACTGCATAATGGATAAGTTGAAAGAAACACAAAGGTATTAATTTGCTCATTTCTCACTATAATCTAACAGTGAGGTGGTAATGAACAAAGCAAATAGGATCCTGGATAGATTGTCAAATCAGTGGAGTTCAGATCCACCGAAGTTATGCTGAAGCTTTGTAGTGCCTATGGTTAGGCTTCTCCCGGAGTACTGCGACATGAGGTCAACCAGGCCCCAGAGAGGAACAACTAGCCTGATCCCTGGAGTTGGAGGGAAGAGTTGAGTGTGGGGAAACTTCATTATTTAGGGTTTAAAAAAAAACTTCAACACAAAATATGTTAGAATCATTTTGTTTTTTTTTTCCAGATAGGTCAGAGCAGCAGCACAAGCTGGCACTAGGGACAGGGCAGTGAAGGGCAGAGTTTGGGCAATCTTGAGCCATTCCTTGTGCTACGACTTCAGTGAGATCTTTAACGTGAAAAATATGAGATACAAAGCCCCCAGACCAATTTCAAGAATTACACAAGATTTCACATTTTAAGACTTTTATTGCAGTAACTAAACTAAAAGAAATCCTCAATCAACTGAATAGTACTTTGTAAGCAGCTGATACCGCAAATTACAAAGAAAGGTATTACAAAGTAAAATACTTCTAAACCTCATATCACACTTATATGTTACACTGTCCTTTTTGATAGCAATACCTTTTGCAGTTAAAAGTTCCAATCTCCTCCCAATTGCAATGGTTTGAATCTCACAGACCTTTTCAAAAATTAATGTCCTCTTCACTCACTTCTCAGTGCTTCCGACCTGAGCTTCGGTGAATAAGGCATTTCCTGCTCATCCTGCTGGGCTTCTACTTCTCCAAGCTTTAACTTTTGCAACAGATTTTAAGTCTTCGCAGTTGCTCTCACACACCCTCTCACTCATACTTTCTCTTTCTCTTGCTACCACCACTGGTTGTCTTCCTTTCTTACAGCCTGCCTTGAAGCTGGAACCACTGAGTTCTCTTCTTACAGTCTGACTGCCTTCAGAAAGTCAGTTAAATTTATCTGGACTCATAAGTCAATAGCTTATTGTACCATTCCAATATGCAGAGTCCAAAAGTCTGGTTTCACAGAGCCACATGGACCTTTCATTGTTCCCAGGTGTTAACAGCTGCCTGGTACATCTACATTTTCCGAATTACTGACTCCTTTTTTTATGACCCGAAAGTCTGGGAGGGCAAAAACCATTGTTCTTCAGGTGTTAGCCCTGCAGTCTCTCTTTTTCAAAAGAAAGTCTTTGATCTGTGTTCTCCGTTGTCCTGGTAACCAAGACTTCTGTCTTGTCCTTTCACAGAGTGGATGTGAGGTCACCTGACCTTCTGCACTCCACCTTGAACATCTAAAAATCTCAATTTTTAAAACACCATAATGATGCAAAGTTCAGCATTCATAACACTTGTTGATATAAATGCACAGCAGAACTATCCACAATTTAAAAAAAATGCCATTTATTCTTATGATAAAGAGGCTAGAATAGCTGCTGGAGGAAATTGTTAGAGTTGGAGTTGAGGAATATTGTGGAGCAACAAAGCAATAACAGCTTGCATTGATTTAGCAACTTTAACATTAAGAAAGTCTCAACGTGCTTTATAGGAACGTTATTAAACTAGATTTGACATGGAGCCACATTAAACATTAGGGGAGATGCGGTAGGTTTTAAGGAATGTATGAAAGGAGAAAAGTGGGTACAGAGTTGGAAAGGCTTAGGGAGGAAGTGCCAGAACCTGGAGCACAGGCAGCTGAAGAAATGGCCACCAGTGGTGGACCGATTAAGATTGGGGATGTTACAAGTGAGATCTCTTTTCTTTGAGTTTCATTCTTAGCTCTTCATTCTTAGCCCCCACAAGACTAGGACCAATATGGCAACTTGGTGTAGTAATTCACAAAATCTTTATGAAAAAATAATGAGTTATACACAAAACTCAGGTCGTGACTTTACAGCTTTCCGATCAAGTTTGGGTCACAGGCGATGCGGAGGCCCTCTCAGTCTATCTGGTCTAATAGCGCCATAAAGTCATCAAGTCCGTGCCGTCTCTCCACGGAGCTATCCAGTCAGTCCCACTCCCCCATTTGAGTGATTTTTTTGTTCTCTCCACACCCCATACTAGAGTTCTTCTGCTTCTGTGGTTTCACATCTGGGAATCATCTCTGTGCATTGAGGCGTTGTGAACCCTTGCTTTTAACCGTTTCTGACATCAATGGTTAATGATAGGTAGATGTGTTTGGCCTGATGGTTGGCTCAGACCTTGTGATGTCAGTTGCTAGCCTATTTTAATTGGGACTTGAGGTGATAGGATACCTACCAACAACTGTGAAAGGCTCTATTCACTTTATCATCCCTTTGTGCTGACACACCATGAAATTTGTACAATAAATTCTTCTTTGTTACCGAGGCTACTGAGGGTTGTCAGGGTTCACAATTCTTTTGTGCTGACACAGGCACTACATTATCATTATACATTATACACCTACATTATTAAAGCTACATTCCAGCTACATAATCAAGGCATGCACAGTTTAATACATGTATAACACATAACTTAAGGTTTTAAGATCAATTGTGACTAATTGACTTATTTTGATGCATTGGTGTAAAACTGACTCCTCTAACTAACGTGTTAGTGTCAGGTTAAAGAATAAAGTAAAGCGAATTCCAACCATTCCAAAAATACCTACAGTGTGCAAGAGGCCAGAATGTAATGGTTTTAAAGCTGGTGGAGGTAAAGAGATACAGTGCAATTTGAAAACAAGGATGAGAATTTTAAAATTGAGGTGTTGCTGACTGGGAGCCAATGTAGGTTAGCAAACATAAGGGTGATGGGTGAATGGGACTTGATGCGAGTTAGGATATGGGCAACAGAGTTTTAGATGAGCTTAAGTTCATGGAAATTGTGAGCTGGCCATGAGTCTAGTGGTAACAAAGGCATGAATGCGCGTTTCAGCAGCAAATGACTGAAGCAGGGGTGGAGTTGGGCGATGTTACAGAGGTGGAAGTAGGAGGGTGCAGAGATTTGTCCTGAATCTAACTCATGGCAGCATTTGGAACAGTGTAGATGGAGCTTTACTCTGTATCTAAGCCATGCTGTACCTGTCCTGAGAATGTTTGATGGGACAGTCTAGAGGGAGCTATACTCTGTATCTAACCTGTGCTTTACCTGCCCTGGAGTGTTAATGGGACAGTGTAGAGGGAGTTTTATCCTGTTACTAAGCCGTGCTGTACCTGTCCTGTGAGTGTTTTATGGGACAGTGTAAAGGGAGCTTTACTCTGTATCTAACCCTTTTTTTTGCTCATTGAGGTGACAGATGTCAGTGTAAGTGTTTTATCAGTCAGAGCAGCTCTTGTCAGCATCTGATACTCCCAGGGCAGGGACAGCACAGTTTAGACATAGAATGTATTTTCTATACACTGCCCTGGGAGTGTTTGATGGGAGCAATGCAGAGGGAGCTTTACTCTGTATCTAACCCCATTCTGTACCTGCCCTGGGAGTGTTTGATGGGGACAGTGCAGAGGGAGCTTTATTCTGTATCTAACCCGTTTTTTCCTTTTTTCCTTTACTCTCTATCTAACCCCATGCTGTACCTGCCCTGGGAGTGTTTGATGGGGACAGTGCAGAGGGAGCTTTACTCTGTATCTAAACCCGTTTTTTCCTTTTATCCTTTACTCTGTATCTGACCCCATGCTGTACCTGCCCTGGGAGTGTTTGATGGGGACAGTGCAGAGGGAGCTTTACTCTGTATCTAACCCGTTTTTTCCTTTTTTCCTTTACTCTGTATCTAACCCATGCTGAACCTGCCCTGGGAGTGTTGAAGGGGCAGTGTAGAGGGAGTTTTACATTGTCTTGATGGAAGTAGGTGCTTTTTGTAATGAAGATGATGTGAGGTTGGAAGCTCAGTTTGGAATCAATGATACAGTGATTTGCAACAGTCTGGTTTAGCCTGAGACAGTGGCCAAAGAGGGGGATAGAATAGCTGGCGAAGGGACAACTCTTTGGCGTCACCAGAAAACAATGGCTTTGGTCTTCTCAGTGATCTTTTTACATAAAGGAGGGAGAACAGCGTGTGTACAATTTGCTTCAGATTTCGGTCACACCTTGTAAAGAGATGCGGGTTCAAAACGGGGTTGGAGTGACCAATAGTGTGCAGAGTAAAGAGAAGCCAGGTGAGGTAGAGAATGAGAAACCAAAGAAACTGATCCTATTCAACAGGTATAGTGTACTTGTCGAAATAGCAGATAATTTAAACCAATATTTTGCATCGGTCTTCATGGTGGAGGACTCTATAAACATCCCACAGATATCAGATAAGCAAGGAGCTAATTGGAGGAAAGATCTTGTAACAGTCTCTATCACGAGGGACAAAACATTTGACAAACTAATGGAACTACAGGCAGCCAAGTTGCCAGGACCTGATGGCCTGCATCAAAGGGTTTTACAGGAAGTGGCTGCAGAGATAGTGGAGGCACTATCACTGGATTCCGGGAGAGCCCCAGCGGATTGAAAAACCGCTAATGTGACACTTCTGTTCAAGAAGGGAGGGAGAAAAAAGCAGGAACCTATAGGCCAGTCAGCTTAACATCGGTCGTTGGGAAAATGCTTGAGTCCATTATTAAGGAAGAAATATCAGGACATTTAGAAAAGCTTAAAGCAGTCACACAGAGTCAGCATGGTTTTGTGAAAGGGAAATCATGTTTGACAAATTTGCTAGAGTTCTTTGAGGATATAAAAAACAGAGTTGATAAAGGGGAACCAGTAGATGTAGTGTATTTGGATTTCCAGAAGGCATTTGATAACGTGTCACGTAAAAGATTATTGCATAAGGTAGGAGCTTGGGGCTAATGTATTAGCATGGATTGAGGATTGGTTAACTCTCAGAAGACAAAGAGTCGGAATGAATGGGTCTTTTTCAGTTGGAAAGACGTAACAAGTGGAGTGCCACAGGGGTCAGTCCTAGGGCTTCAATTATTTACTATCTATATTAATGACTTGGAGGAGGGGGCAGAGTGTAATATATCCAAATTTGCTGACGGTACAAAAATAGATGGGAGGGCCTGTTGTGATGAGGCCATAAGGAATCTGCAAGGGGATATAGATAAAAGCAAAATACTGCGGATGCTGGAAATCTGAAACAAAAACAAGAAATGCTGGATTCACTCAGCAGGTCTGGCAGCATCTGTGGAAAGAGAAGCAGAGTTAACATTTCGGGTCAGTGACCCTTCTTCGGAACTGACAAATATTAGAAAAGTCACAGATTATAAACAAGTGAGGTGGGGGTTGGGCAAGAGATAACAAAGGAGAAGGTGCAGATTGGACCAGGCCACGTAGCTGACCAAAAGGTCACGGAGCAAAGGCAAACAATATGTTAATGGTGTGTTGAAAGACAAAGCATTAGTACAGATTAGGTGTGAATATACTGAATATTGAACATCAGCAAGTGCAAACCTGAAGAAAAACAACCTGAAAAAAACAGTGGGTAAGCAAACTGAACAAACTAAGATGAAATGAAATAAATGCAAAAAAAGATTGTAAAAAATGTAAAAAGGAATTCAAAAAAAAAAGGAAGAAAAAATAACTAAAAATGACTAAAAATGAAAGTAAAGTGGGGGGCTGTCATGCTCTGAAATTATTGAACTCAATGTTCAGTCCGGCAGGCTGCAGTGTGCCTAATCGGTAGATGAGATGCTGTTCCTCGAGCTTGCGTTGATGTTCACTGGAACACTGCAGCAATCCCAGGACAGAGATGTGAGCATGAGAGCAGGGGGGAGTGTTGAAATGGCAAGCAACCGGAAGCTCAGGGTCCTGCTTGTGGACTGAGTGGAGATGTTCCGCAAAGCGGTCACCCAGTCTGCGCTTGGTCTCCCCAATGTAGAGGAGACCACACTGTGAGCAGCGAATACAGTATACTACATTGAAAGAAGTACAAGTAAATCGCTGCTTCACCTGAAAGGAGTGTTTGGGGCCTGGGATACTGAGGAGAGAGGAGGTAAATGGGCAGGTATTACACCTCCTGCGATTGCAAGGGAAGGTGCCCTGGGACGGGGACGAGGTGGTGGGGGTAATGGAGGAGTGGACCAGGGTGTCGCGGAGGGAACGATCCCTTCGGAATGCTGACAGGGGAAGGGAGGGGAAGATGCGACTGGTAGTGTCATCACGCTGGAGGTGGCGAAAATGGCGGAGGATGATCCTTTGGATATGGAGGCTGGTGGGATGAAAAGTGAGGACAAGGGGAACCCTGTCACGGTTCTGGGAGGGAGGGGAAGGGGTGAGGGTAGAGGTGCGGGGAATGGGTCGGACACGGTTGAGGGCCCTGTCAACCACAGTGGGGGGAAATCCTCGGTTGAGGAAAAAGGAGGTCATATCAGAAGCACCGTCATGGAAGGTAGCATCATCAGAGCAGATGCGTCGGAGACGGAGAAACTGGGAGAATGGAATGGAGTCCTTACAGGAGGTAGGGTGTGAAGAAGTGTAGTCGAGGTAGCTGTGGGAGTCAGTGGGCTTATAATGGATATTGGTAGACAACCTATCCCCAGAGATGGAGACAGAGAAGTCGAGGAAGGGAAGGGAAGTGTCAGAGATGGACCATGTAAAGGTGAGAGAAGGGTGGAAATTGGAAGCAAAGTTGATAAAGTTTTCTAGTTCGGGGCGGGAGCAGGAAACGGCACCGATACAGTCATCAATGTACCGGAAAAAGAGTTGGGGGAGGGGGCCTGAGTAGGACTGGAACAAAGAATGCTCGACATATCCCACAAAAAGACAGGCATAACTAGGACCCATGCGGGTACCCATAGCGACACCTTTTACTTGAAGGAAATGCATGGAGTTGAAGGAGAAGTTGTTCAATGTGAGAACAAGTTCAGCCAGGCGGAGGAGGGTGTTGGTGGATGGGGACTGGTTGGGCCTCTGTTCCAGGAAGAAGCGGAGAGCCCTCAAACCATCCTGGTGGGGGATGGAGGTGTAGAGCGATTGGACGTCCATAGTGAAGAGGAGGCGGTTGGGACCAGGAAACTGGAAATTGTCAAAATGACATAGGGCGTCAGAAGAGTCACGGATGTAGGTGGGAAGAGACTGGACCAGCGGAGAAAAGATAGAGTCTAGATAGGAAGAAATAAGTTCAGTTGGGCAGGAGCAGGCTGACACAATGGGTCTGCCGGGACAGTCCCGTTTGTGGATTTTGGGAAGGAGGTAGAAGCGGGCTGTCCGGGGTTGCGGGACTATGAGGTTGGAAGCTGTAGAGGGAAGATCTCCAGAGGAGATGAGGTCAGTGACAGTCCTTTGGACGGTGGCTTGATGTTCGGTGGTGGGGTCATGGTCCAGAGGGAGGTAGGAAGAGGTGTCTGTGAGTTGGCGTTGAGCTTCTGCAAGGTAGAGGTCGGTACGCCATACAACAACAGCACCACCCTTGTCTGCAGGTTTGATGACCATGTCGGGGTTAGACCTGAGAGAACGGAGTGCCTCAAGTTCAGAGGGGGACAGGTTAGAGTGAGTGAGGGGGGCAGAGAAATTGAGATGACCAATGTCTCGCCGACAGTTTTCAATGAAGAGATCAAGAGCGGGTAAGAGGCCAGGGTGAGGGGTCCAGGTAGAGGGAGAATGCTGGAGGCGGGTGAATGGGTCTGCTGATCGGGGGGAGGACTCCTGGTCGAAGAAGTGAGCCCGGAGGCGGAGGCGACGGAAGAAGAGCTCAATGTCATGCCGAGCGCGAAATTCATTGAGGTGGGGGCGTAAGGGGATAAAACTGAGACCTTTGCTGAGTACAGAACGCTCAGCATCAGAGAGGGGGAGGTCAGAGAGTATAGTGAATACACGGCAAGGGGTCAGATCAGAAGGGGTGGGGTCAGAGGGAAGTGAAGCGGAAGGAGGATCTGGAGGGGCATTCGTCCCCATCAGCTGCTGGAGCTTGTGTTCCTTAACACCTGAAAGGGGATATAGATAGGTTGAGTGAGTGGGCAAAAACTTGGCAGATGGAGTTTAATGTAGGAAAGTGTGAGGTCATGCACTTTGGTAGGAAGAATCAAAAGGCAGACTATTATTTAAATGTCAAGAGACTTCAAAAAAGTGCAGCACAGAGGGATTTGGGTGTTCTTGTGCATGAAACAAAAAGTTAGCATGCAGGTGCAGCAAGTAATTAAGAAAGCAAATAGAATTTTGGCCTTTATTGCTAGGGGGTTGGAGTTTAAAAATAGGTAAGTCGTTACAACTGTACAGGAGGTTGGTGAGGCCACACCTGGAGTACTGTGTACAGTTTTGGTCCCTGTATTTAAGGAAGAATATACTGATATTGGAGGCAGTTTAAAAGAGATTCACTTGGCTGATTCCTGGGATGAAGGGGCTGACTTATCAAGAATGGCTAAACAGGTTAGGCCTTTCTTCATTAGAGTTTAGAAGAATGAGGGGTGATCTTATTGAAATGTACAAAATTCTGAGGGGGCTTGACAGGGTAGATGTTGAGAAGATGTTTTCACTAGCGGGGGAATCTTGAACTAGGGATCATAGTTACAGAATAAGGGGACACTCATTTAAAATAGAGATGCGATGAAATTTCTTCTCTGAGGGTAGTAAATGTCTGGAATTCTCTACCGCAGAGAGTTGTGGAGGCTAGATCACAAAGTATTTAAAGAGGGGATAGATTTTTGAAATATTGGCGAGTTGAGGGCTATGAGGAGCTGGCACGAAAGAGGAGTTGAGGTCTGGGGCAGATTAGCTATGCTCTTATTGAATGGCGGGGCAGGCTTGAGGGGCTGCATGGCCTACTCCTCCTATTTCTTATGTTCTTATGAAAAGAGAGCCAGAATGTGGATCATGGCACCTTGGAGTAGGAGGCTGTCCAAAGGAGGAGGAGGGAAGAGCAATGTAGTTGTAGTGGATTCATTAATTAGCACAGATAACATTATTTGTAAGCAGGATGGAGAATCCTAAATGGTTTGTTGCCTACCTGATGTCTGGCTGAGGGTCATCTCTAGTGGGCTTGAAAGAATATTACAGAGGGAGGGGGAAGGATCCAGTTGCGATCCATGTTGGGACCAACAGCATAGTGAAGAGTAGGCAAGAGATCCTGTTTCGAGAGCACCAGAAACTAGGAGATAAATAAAAGAACAGGATCTCAAGGGTTATTATCTCTGGATTATTACCTGAACCTCGTGCAAATTGTCACACGGATAAACAGATTTGGGAGGTGAACATGTGACTAAAGGAGTGGTGTGGGAAAGAGGGGTTCCATTTCTTGGAATATTGTTGCCAGCATAGGGGCAAGAAGGAACTGTACCATTGGAACGGGCTCCACCTGAACTGGGCTGGGACCAGGGTCCTAGCAGACTGGATAAATAAAGCAATCACAAGAGCTTCAAACTAGTAAGTGGGGGAGGACTCGGATGGAAAAGGGAAATTGTGCTTTAGGCACTGTAGGTAAAAGAAAGACTAAAAGATGTGAAGTAATTAAACCAGAAGAGAGGAATAAAACATTAGAGTAGAAGGGCAGGTTAGGATGTGTGCCCCATATAAGTATTCCTCATACAGACATGCGGCGTATAAGGAACAAATTGAATTTCTGGTGTAGATTCAACTTGGAGGGTGACATTGTAACCATTATGGAGAAATGGCTTCATGCTGGTTAGGGCTGGGAACTAAATATATCAGGTTATAAGGTTTACAGATAAGATAGGGAAAATGGTAGAGGGGATGGAGCAGTCATAGTGATTAAGGATAAAATCACTTTAATGATGAAATGATACAATGAGAAGTAAGCAGGCTGTGCAGAATTTATGGGTGGAATTTAGAAAAGGAAAAGGACTTAAGACTGTACTAGGAATTATGTATAGGCCCCTTGGCAGTAACCTTGAAATGGTATAAATACTGAGATTAGATGATCATGTAACAAAGGCAGAATGGTTTCCATGGGGGTTTTAACTTTCATGTGATGGGGATAAGCAGACTAGTACTTCAGAAGAATAGTGAATTTTTTGTGTGTGTCTGGGATAGTTTTCTATGGGCAAGATTTGAACTCACTGAAAACTCATGCACTTACACAAAGTTAAAATTGGGCCCAATATGCCCTAGAACCAACAAGAGACCAGGGCATATTAGATTTAGTATTGAGAGAGATTTAGTTAACAGCCTAATGGTGCTTGAAGATTTATCTCACAGTGATAATAATATGTAGTGTCATTCAACGTAGTGTTTGAAAGGGAGAAATATGAAATGGCTAGTAAAATTCTAGATTTAGTTAAGACTGAATTGAATGGGATGAGATGGAGAATGTCCACAGTAAACTGGGAAAATCTGTTATAACAAAATGAAATGATCAGTGGGAGGTGTTCAAAAAGAATTGAATGTGATACAGAACCAATTTATAACTCTAAAGGGCAAGAGCTCCACTTGCCAAGAAAGACAGCCATGGAGGAGTAAAGAAGTAAGAGACAACATAAAACTAAAAGATAAAGCATACAAAATGGGGAAAAAAAAGCACAGGTCCCAGTGATCGGAAAAGGTACACAGAGCAGCAAAGGATGACAAAGCATATAGTAAGAGTTACAAAAAAGGAGTGTGAAAAAAAAGGATATCAAAATCAATTCAAAAAACTTTTACAATTATATTCGGGAAAAAAAGAATGGTCAGGAGCAATGTCGGCCCCTGAAAACTGATCAAGGTGATAATGAAAATAAGGAAATGGTGGGCATAATAAACAATTACTTTGCTTTAGTATTTATAGCAGACGAAGAGGTCTGCATGCCAGACATCCTACGGAAGCCAGTATTGAATCGGACAATATTAACGTAAGCAAGGTAACAGTAATTTAGAAATTTAGGCACTAACGAGTGACAAATCCCCAGGATCAGATGTTTTCCATTCCAAGGTTTTAACTAAAGTTGGTGGGAACATTCCAGATGTCCTAACTGTAATCTTCCAAAGTTCTCTTGATTCGGGAACTGTTACTTTAAATTGGAAAATTGCGCATGTCATTCCATTATTTAAGAAAGGTGACAGAGGGAAACTAGGGAATTAAAGACCAGTTAGTCTAACATCTGTTCTTGAGAAATTGAGAGTCTATAATTAAGGATAGGGTAACTTAACACCTTGAAAATTTTCAGCTGATCAGAGAGAGCCAGCATGGATTTGTAAAGGTCGGTCATGCTTGATGAACCTAATTGAATGTTTTGAAGAGGTAACTCCAGTCTATAAATGTTAAGTATATCCAGAGGGCATTTGATAAAGTTCCTTATAAGAGACTGTTAGCTAAAGTTGAAGGTCATGGAATTGAAGGCAAATTGTTGACCTGCTTGGAAAATTGGCTGAGTGGAAGGAGACAGAGAGTGGGGATAATAGGAAGGTACTGTAATTGACAGGATGTGACTAGTGTCCCACAGTGATCTGTGTTGGGGGCCTTAACTATTCACTGTGTTCATGAACCACAGGTGATGGGATAGAAAGCCACATATCCAAATTTGCTGATGACACAAAGATAGGTGGCGTTATAAGCAGTGTCGATGGAAGTATAAAATTACGAAGAGACATTCAGACCTACAGAGAGCCGGCATGGACTCGGTGGCCTGAATGGGCTCCTCCTGTGAATCCATCTCCACAATCTTCAAACACGAGTCCTCAAAAAAATTAAAAAATGGAAGTACTTTCATAACAATTAATAGGACAATTATCCTGTAGAGGCTTTTCTGAATGTGGATTTAATGCCAATTTATTCCCTATTCTGGATGATTCACATACCTGGGTGCTGTAGGAATAAGGGAATGATTATAAAAACAAAGAATTTGTATTTCTATTACGCCTTTCATGACCTAATGACGTCCCATAGGGCTTTACTTTTGAAGTGTAGTCGCTGTTATGTAACGTAAGAAACACGGCAGCCAATTTTCACACAGGAAGCTCCCACAAACAGCAATGTGATAATGACCTGATTCTCTATTTTTAGTGATGTTAGTTGAGAGTTAAATATTAACCCACGACACTGGGGAGAACGTCCCTGCTCTTTTTTGAAATGGTGGCCTGAGGATCTTTCTTGTCCACCTGAGAGAGTAGTGGGGCCTCAGTTGAACATATCATCCGAAAGACAGCACCTCTGACAGTGTAGTGCACTCTCATCTGCACTGGGAGTGTCAACCAGGATTATATGCTCAAGTCGCTTGAATGGGACTTGAACTCACAATTTTCTGACTCAGAGGTAAGAGTGCAACCCACCCAAGCCATGACTGACACTTGTAAAGATTATTGTTAGAAAAGATGAGGTTTTTTTGGCTGGAAAAACAGAGTGATGCTCTCAAGGTTTCAACCGACTGAGCTAAGCTGTGCGACGTGGCTGACTGACCTTTCTTTCCTCTGATATCAAATGTTCAGACCTTTTTAAATCCAAGTATGTTTTGTAAAAACACAATCTGTATTAAGCAGTAACATGACTTGTCTGAACATAATTTATATTTTATCTTAAATAAGCAAGTCATATTGATTTTCGTTTATGTTTAGAACTAATCGTTACGCATTTCTATGGCTTTGTGCCCTTTCATACAGTTCTGAGTATTGATGAACAATCTACATGACAACTAATTGGACCACAGCAGACTTCAGCTCTGTTTTTCTTCTTGGAACTGGCTCCCTATTCAGGTGGCAGTTTAAACTCTGCTGCTGGATGCAAAGTAAAAAATACAGTCATCTTCAAGCAAGAGGATGAAACATTCAATAGTATTGAAATTAGTGCTGACAGTAAAAATGTACAACATGGAGGAGCTCGGAGTGATGACTAGTATTAGGCTTGCTTGAGTGCTTAGTGTGGGGACAAGAGATTAAATATCCCTTGAATATTCAGCAGCCCCAGTTACGTAGAGAGACCAGAGAAGCAGGGTTGCTCTCCTTAGAGCAGAGACGGTTAAGGGGAGATTTGATGGAGCTGTTCAAAATCAAGAATGGTTTTGATAAAGCAAATAAGGAGAAACTGCTTCTAGTGGCAGAAGTGTCAATGACCAGAGGACACAGATTTAATATTTGGAACAAGAGCTGAGATATTTTTTAAAGCAACATGTTATGATCTGGAATGTGTAGTTGGAAGGGGTGTTGGAAGCAGATTCAAGTGTAACATTTGAAAGGGAATTGAATAAACATAGTATGCTTTATTTCCTTCTTGTGAGCAGTCTCTCTCTCTGGACGCACTCTTGTTCTCTGACTTAGTAGTAAGATTTGTGGATCTTACCACCCTTCCTCAACTGATGAATAAATGCTCCTCCATGTAAAGCCTGGCTACCCGACCCGAACCCGACTACGTGTGTCGGGCTCGGGTTCAGGTCTGGTCAGGTCTATATTCGGTGTCCAGCATTCGGGCTTGGGTCGGGTTCGGGTTGGCTGTGGTTGAATTTTGTTTTGTATTGTTTTCTTTTTAATGTACGTTTTGATGCGATTTTATTCTTCTGCGTTAATAACATGTTTGATATTTTTGGGTTGGTGTTTGATATTTTCGGACCTGGGTGGGGTCAGGTTGGCTGTGGTCGTGTTGGGCCCAGGTTGGGTTTTAATTTTATACCCGAGCCAGGCTTTACCTCCATGTACAACATCACTTGGAGGAAGCACTGAGGGTAACAAGGGCACAGAATTTACTCTGGGTGAGGACTTCAATATCCATCAGCAAGAATGGCTTGGTAGCACCACTACTGACCGAGGTAGCCATGTCCTGAAGGACATATCTGCTAGATTGGGCTTGCAGTAGGTGAAGAGAGAACCAACAAGAGGGGAAGCCTACTTGACCTTGTCCTCGCCAATCTACCTGTCACAGATGCAACTGTCCATGACAATACTGGTAGGAGTGACCAACGTGCAGTCCTTGTGGAACGAAGTCATGTCTTCACGCTGAGGACATGTTCCATCATGTTGCGTGGCATTACCATCATGCTAAATGGGATAGACTCTTAATAGCTCAAAACTGGGCAACCAGCAGCAACAGAATTGTATTCAACCACAATCTGTAACCTGATGGCCCAGCATATCCTTCACACTACCATTACCATCAAGCCAGGGGATCAACCCTGATTCAATGAGGAGTGCAGGAGAGCATGCCAGAAGCAAGACCAGGCATACCCAAAAATGAGGTGCAACCTGGTGAAGTTACAGTACAGCACTACATGTATGCTAAACAACGACAGCAGCATGTGATAAAGTTAAGTGATTCCACAACCAGTGATCGGATCAAAGCTCTGCAGTCCTGCCACATCCAGTCGTGAATGGTGGTGGACAATTAATTAACCAGAGGAGGCTCCACAAACATCCCCATCCTCAATGATGGGGGATTCCAGCACCTTCGTGCAAAGGGCAAGGCTGAAGTATTTGCAGACATGTTCGGCCAGAAGTACTAAGTGGATGATACATCTCAGCCTTCTCCTGGCGACACTGCAGTGCATTCTCAATGTCAGTCGTCAGCTAATTCGATTCATTCCACGTGATAGCCAGATGACATACCTTGAAGATAATAGTAGAGTGAGGGATATGCTTGCCATGAGGTTATAGGTTGTGGTTGAATACAATTCTGCTGCTGTTGTCCCACAATGCCTCATAGCGATCCAGCTGTCCATGACAGTATTGGAGTGACCACCACATATTCCTTGTGGAGACGAAGTCCTGTCTTCACAATGAGGATACAATGAGAAAGTGTTGTAGTATTGGTAAGGTTTTTTTTAGCAGTAACAAAGGGTCAACTAATAAAGGAATGGCAGGGGTGCTTCAACATCGAGAGTGCACCTCCTGTGCTATGTGGGAGCTCCAGGATACTTCCTGTATCCTGGAGAACCATTTGTGTAGGAAGTGTTGTCAACTGCGGCAGCTTGAACTCCGAGTTTTGGAACTTGAGCGGCAGCTGGCGACACTGCAGTGCATTCATGAGGATGACAGCTACGTGGATAGCACGTTTATAGATGTGGTCACCCCACAGCTTAAGAGTATGCAGGGAGAAAGGGAATGGGTGACCACCAGGCAGTCAAAAAGAATCAGGTAGGTAGTACAGGAGACCCCTGAGTGCATCTCACTCCCCAACAGGTATTCAGTTCTGAATACTGAGGAAAGTGATGCTTCAGTGCAGCCAGAGCCAAGTTCATGGTGCCATGGGTGGCTCAGCTGCACAGTAGGGTACAGGGAAGACTGGAAGAGCCATAGTGAAAGGTGACTCAATAGTCAAGGGAACAGACAGGCGTTTCTGTGGCCGCAGACGTGAATCCAGGATGGTGTGTTGCCTCCCTGGTGCCAGGATCAAGGATGTCACTGAGCAGCTGCAGAGCATCCTGAAGTGGAAGGGTGAACAGCCAGCAGTCATGGTCCACATCGGAACCAACGACGTAGGTAGAAAGGGGGATGTGGTCTTGCAGTCAGAATTTAGGGAGCTAGGTAAGAAATTAGCAAGCAGGACCTCAAAAGAAGTAATCTCTGGATTACTCTTCATGCCATGCAGAAGTGAGTATAGAAATAAGAGGATAAGACACATGAATGTGTGTTTGGAAAGATGGTGCAGGAGGGAGGGCTTTAGATTCCTGGATCATTGGGACTGGGTCTGGGGGAGAAGGGACCTGTACATACCAGACGGGTTGCAGCTGAACAGTGCCGGGATGGAGTTCCTTGTTTGACGTTTTGTTAGTGCTGTTGGGGAGGGTTTAAACTAGTTTGGTAGGGGGATGGGGACCTGAGGGTCGACTCAGTTGGGACACGATCAGAAATGAAAATGGAAGGCAGAAAGTTAATGGATGAGTCTGGAAGACAGAGGAAACAAAGGTTAGAAAGTAAAAAAAAGAGTTTGGCAGTGCTCAAGCATATCTTTTTCAATGCAAGGAGTATAGCAAATAAAGCAGATGAGCTGAGGACACAGACACGTGGCAGTATGATATCATAGCTATTACAGAAACAAGGCTTAAGGAGGGACAGCAATGGCAGCTCAACGCTCCTGGTTACAGGGTTTTCAGACAAGTAGGGAGGGGGATAAGAAAGGAGGGGGGAGTGGCAGTTTTGGTCAAGGAAACTATTATAGCTGTGAGGAGGAGGATATGTTGGAAAGTTCATGAAATGAGGCCATATGGATTGAACTAAGGAACAAAAAAGGGCAATCTTGGGAGTGTACTGTAGACCCCCAAACAGTCAGAGGGAGGTCGAAGAGCAGCTATGTAGGCATATTTCTGAGAAGTGCAAGAACAATTGGGCAATATTAGCAGGGGATTTTAATTACCCCAAGATAAATTGGCATAGAAACTGGGCGCCACGGGTTGCCTTTGTCGGTGGGAGAGGTCATTGCACCTCACTGGACAGCTACCGCCCGCCTCAAACCGGGCAGCCCCCGGTCAATAAGGTTCTGTCCCGCCACAGTCTGCCTGCTTCAATGGGTGCTTGGAGCTCAGGGTCATTGCCCGAAAGGTGGACTGATACACCGCACCAAACAACATGAAAAAAGGAAAGAAGGTACCAGCCCTTCGCTTTGCAAGCTGGAACGTCAGAACTATGTGTCCTGGCCTGTCGGAAGACCTTACACAAATCAACGATTCTCGGAAGACCGCCATCATTAACAACGAGCTCAGTAGACTCAATGTGGACATTGCAGCACTTCAGGAGACTCGCCTCCCCGCGAGTGGCTCTCTAGCAGAGCAAGACTACACCTTCTTCTGGCAGGGCAGGGATCCTGAAGAACCAAGACAGCATGGAGTGGGCTTCGCCATCAGAAACTCCTTGCTCAGCATGATAGAGCCTCCCTCAAATGGCTCGGAACGCATACTGTCCATCCGACTGCTCACCACCTCTGGTCCAGTACACCTACTCAGCATCTATGCTCCAACACTCTGTTCCGCACCTGAAGCTAAAGACCAGTTCTATGAACAACTCCATAACATCATTAGCAGCATCCCCAACACCGAACACCTATTCCTGTTGGGGGACTTTAATGCCAGGGTTGGGGCCGACCATGACTCATGGCCCTCCTGCCTTGGGCGCTATGGCGTTGGAAGGATGAATGAGAACGGGCAGAGACTGCTTGAGTTGTGTACCTATCATAACCTCTGCATCACCAACTCGTTCTTTCACACTAAACCCTGTCACCAGGTTTCATGGAGGCACCCAAGATCACGTCGTTGGCACCAGCTAGACCTCATTGTCACAAGGCGAGCCGCCTTAAACAGTGTTCAAATCACACGCAGCTTCCACAGTGCGGACTGCGACACCGACCACTCCCTGGTGTGCAGCAAGGTTAGACTCAGACCAAAGAAGTTGCATCATTCCAAGCAGAAGGGCCACCCGCGCATCAACACGAGCAGAATTTCTCACCCACAGCTGTTACAAAAATTTCTAAATTCACTTGTAACAGCCCTTCAAAACACTCCCACAGGGGATGCTGAGACCAAGTGGGCCCACATCAGAGACGCCATCTATGAGTCAGCTTTGACCACCTACGGCAAAAGTGCGAAGAGAAATGCAGACTGGTTTCAATCTCATAATGAAGAGCTGGAACCTGTCATAGCCGCTAAGCGCATTGCACTTTTGAACTACAAGAAAGCCCCCAGCGATTTAACATCCGCAGCACTTAAAGCAGCCAGAAGTACTGCACAAAGAACAGCTAGGCGTTGCGCAAACGACTACTGGCAACACCTATGCAGTCATATTCAGCTGGCCTCAGACACCGGAAACATCAGAGGAATGTATGATGGCATGAAGAGAGCTCTTGGGCCAACCATCAAGAAGATCACCCCCCTCAAATCTAAATCGGGGGACATAATCACTGACCAACGCAAACAGATGGACCGCTGGGTTGAGCACTACCTAGAACTGTACTCCAGGGAGAATGCTGTCACTGAGACTGCCCTCAATGCAGCCCAGCCTCTACCAGTCATGGATGAGCTGGACATACAGCCAACCAAATCGGAACTCAGTGATGCCATTGATTCCCTAGCCAGCGGAAAAGCCCCTGGGAAGGACAGCATTACCCCTGAAATAATCAAGAGTGCCAAGCCTGCTATACTCTCAGCACTACATGAACTGCTATGCCTGTGCTGGGACGAGGGAGCAGTACCCCAGGACATGCGCGATGCCAACATCATCACCCTCTATAAAAACAAAGGTGACCGCGGTGACTGCAACAACTACCGTGGAATCTCCCTGCTCAGCATAGTGGGGAAAGTCTTTGCTCGAGTCGCTCTGAACAGGCTCCAGAAGCTGGCCGAGCGCGTCTACCCTGAGGCACAGTGTGGCTTTCGTGCAGAGAGATCGACTATTGACATGCTGTTCTCCCTTCGTCAGATACAGGAGAAATGCCGTGAACAACAGATGCCCCTCTACATTGCTTTCATTGATCTCACCAAAGCCTTTGACCTCGTCAGCAGACGTGGTCTCTTCAGACTACTAGAAAAGATCGGATGTCCACCAAAGCTACTAAGTATCATCACCTCATTCCATGACAATATGAAAGGCACAATTCAACATGGTGGCTCCTCATCAGAGCCCTTCCCTATCCTGAGTGGTGTGAAACAGGGCTGTGTTCTCGCACCCACACTTTTTGGGATTTTCTTCTCCCTGCTGCTTTCACATGCGTTCAAATCCTCTGAAGAAGGAATTTTCCTCCACACAAGATCAGGGGGCAGGTTGTTCAACCTTGCCCGTCTAAGAGCGAAGTCCAAAGTACGGAAAGTCCTCATCAGAGAACTCCTCTTTGCTGACGATGCTGCTTTAACATCTCACACTGAAGAATGCCTGCCGAGTCTCATCGACAGGTTTGCGTCTGCCTGCAATGAATTTGGCCTAACCATCAGCCTCAAGAAAACGAACATCATGGGGCAGGATGTCAGAAATGCTCCATCCATCAATATTGGCGACCACGCTCTGGAAGTGGTTCAAGAGTTCACCTACCTAGGCTCAACTATCACCAGTAACCTGTCTCTAGATGCAGAAATCAACAAGCGCATGGGAAAGGCTTCCACTGCTATGTCCAGACTGGCCAAGAGAGTGTGGGAAAATGGCGCACTGACACGGAACACAAAAGTCCGAGTGTATCAGGCCTGTGTCCTCAGTACCTTGCTCTACGGCAGCGAGGCCTGGACAACGTATGCCAGCCAAGAGCGACGTCTCAATTCATTCCATCTTCGCTGCCTTCGGAGAATACTTGGCATCAGGTGGCAGGACTATATCTCCAACACAGAAGTCCTTGAAGCGGCCAACACCCCCAGCTTATACACACTACTGAGTCAGCGGCGCTTGAGATGGCTTGGCCATGTGAGCCGCATGGAAGATGGCAGGATCCCCAAAGACATATTGTACAGCGAGCTCGCCACTGGTATCAGACCCACCGGCCGTCCATGTCTCCGTTATAAAGACGTCTGCAAACGCGACATGAAATCGTGTGACATTGATCACAAGTCGTGGGAGTCAGTTGCCAGCATTCGCCAGAGCTGGCGGGCAGCCATAAAGACAGGGCTAAATTGTGGCGAGTCGAAGAGACTTAGTAGTTGGCAGGAAAAAAGACAGAGGCGCAAGGGGAGAGCCAACTGTGCAACAGCCCCAACAAACAAATTTCTCTGCAGCACCTGTGGAAGAGCCTGTCACTCCAGAATTGGCCTTTATAGCCACTCCAGGCGCTGCTTCACAAACCACTGACCACCTCCAGGCGCGTATCCATTGTCTCTCGAGATAAGGAGGCCCAAAAGAATATTAACTGGGATAGTTTTAGTGTGAAAGGAATTGAGGGAGCAGAATTCTTGAGGTGCATTCAGGTCACCGTTTTTGGCCAGTATGTCGCAAGTCCAACAAGAGAGGGAGCAGTTTTAGACTTAGTTTTAGGAAATGAAGATGGGCAGATGGAAGGGGTGGCAGTGGGAGAGCATTTTGGTGGTGGTGATCATAATTCAGTCAGTTTTAACATAATTATGGAAAAGGACAGAGATAGAACAGGAGTTAGAGTTCTCAATTAGGGCAAGGCCAATTTTACTGAACTGAAGAGTGATTTAGCGGAAGTGGACTGGAAACAGCTACTTGAAGGTAAATCAGTGTCAGAAGAGTGGAGGCATTCAAAGGGGAGATTCAAGGGGTTCAGAGTAAACATGTTCCCACAAAGAAAAAGAGATGGCCAAATCTAGAGCCCCACGGATGTCAAGGAGCTTACAGGGTAAGATAAGGCAGAAAAGGAAAGTTTATGTCCAATACCGAGAACTCAATACTACAGAGAGCCGAGAGGAGTATAGAAAGTGGAGGGGTGAAATCAAAAAGGAAACTAGGAAAGCAAAGAGAATATTGGCAGGCAAAATCAAGGTGAACCCAAAGATGTTTTATCAATACATTAAGTGTATGAGGATAACTAAGGAGAGAGTAGGGCCCATTAAAAAAACAGAAAGGTAACCTATGGGCAGCACAGTGGCGCAGTGGTTAGCACCGCAGCCTCACAGCTCCAGGGACCCGGGTTCGATTCCGGGTACTGCCTGTGTGGAGTTTGCAAGTTCTCCCTGTGTCTGCGTGGGTTTTCTCCGGGTGCTCCGGGTTCCTCCCACAAGCCAAAAGACTTGCAGGTTGATAGGTAAATTGGCCATTATAAATTGTCACTAGTATAGGTAGGTGGTAGGGAAATATAGGGACAGGTGGGGATGTTTGGTAGGAATATGGGATTAGTGTAGGATTAGTATAAATGGGTGGTTGATGTTCGGCACAGACTCGGTGGGCCGAAGGGCCTGTTTCAGTGCTGTATCTCTAATCTATGTGTAGGGGCGGAAGACTTGGTATGGTTCTTAATGAATACTTTGCTTCTGTCTTCACAAAAGTGGAGGACGATGCAGATATTGTAGTTAAGGAGGAGGAGTGTGAAGTATCGGATGTGACAAACGTAGGGAGAGAAGAAATATTAATGGGGCTAGCATCCTTGAAAGTTAATAAATCACCAGGGCCAGATGAAATTTACCCGGGGCTGTTAGAAGAAGCATGAGAGAAAATAGCAGAAGGTCTGATCATCATTTTCTAGTCCTCATGATACAGATGTGGTACTGGAGGATTGGAGAGCTGCTCATGATGTACCTCTGTTTAAAAAGGGAGTGACGGATGGACTGAATAATTACAGGCCAGTCAGTCTGATCTCAGCAGTGGGCAAATTATTGGAATCTATTCTGAGAGACAGGTTAAACTGTCACTTAGAAAGGCACAGGTTAATCAAGGATCGTCAGCATGGATTTGTTAAGGGAAGATCTTGTTTGACCAACTTGATCCAATTATGTGAAGAATTAACGAGGAAGATAGATGAGGGTAGTGCAGTTTATGTGGTCTACACGGATTTTAGCAAGGCTTTTGACAAGGTCCCACATGGCGGCAAGGTGGATGTAAAATTGGCTCAGTGGCAGGAAATCAAGGGTAATTGTTGACAGGTGTTTAAGCGACTGGGGCGTTGTTTGCAGTGGCGTTCCGCAGGGCTCAGTACTGGATCCCCTGCTTTTTGTGGTATATATTAATGATTTGGACCTAAATATAGGGGGAATGATCAAGAAGTTTACAGACGACACAAAGATTGGCCGTGTAGTAGATAGCGAGGAGGATAGCTGTAGGCTGCAGGAAGATATTGATGGTCTGGTCAGATGGGCAGAAAAGTGGCAAATGGAATTCAATCTGGATAAGTCTGAATTGATGCATTTGGGGAGGTCAAACAAGGCAATGGAATACATGATAAATGGGAAAATACTGAGAAGTGTGGAGAAAGTGAAGGACCTTGGAGTGAATGTCCACAGATCCCTGAATCACAGAATAATACAGCGCAGAAGAGGCCTTTCGGCCCATCG
The DNA here is from genome assembly GCF_036365525.1 of Heterodontus francisci. Lineage (NCBI taxonomy): Eukaryota > Metazoa > Chordata > Chondrichthyes > Heterodontiformes > Heterodontidae > Heterodontus > Heterodontus francisci. The sequence goes on along the minus strand of NC_090380.1, from coordinate 118,424,843 downwards.
AGTCTGCACCGATGCATTAAAGACACCTGACCTGTCTACCTAATCCCATTTGCCAGCACTTGGCCCATAGCCTTGAATGTTATGACGTCCCAAGTGCCTCATCCAGTACCTTAAACTTGTGTCCCCTCGTAACTGACCCTTCAACTAAGGGGAACAGCTGCTCCCTATCCACCATGTCCATGCCGCTCAATCTTGTACACCTCGATCAGGTCACCCCTCAGTCTTCTCTGCTCAATGCGAAAACAACCCAAGCCTATCCAACCTCTCTTCATAGCTTAAATGTTCCATCCCAGGCAACATCCTGGTGAATCGCCTCTGCACCCCCTCCAGTGCAATCACATCCTTCCTGCAATGTGGCGACCAGAACGGCACACAGTACTCCAGCTGTGGCCTTACCAAAGATCGATACAACTCCAACATGACCTCCCTGCTTTTGTAATCTCTGCCTCAATTGATAAAGCAAGTGTCCCATATGCTTTTTTCACCACCCTATTAACCAGCTCTTCTGCCTTCAGAGATCTATGGACAAACATGCCAAGGTCCCTTTGTTTCTTGGAACTTCCCAGCGTCAGACCATTCATTGAATACTTCCGTGTTACATTACTCCTTCCAAAGTTTGCAAGTTCTCCCTGTGTCTGCGTGGGTTTTCGCCGGGTACTCCGGTTTCCTCCCACCACCAAAAGACTTGCAGGTTGATAGGTAAATTGGCCATTATAAATTGCCCCTAGTGTAGGTAGGTGGTAGGGAAATATAGGGACAGGTGGGGATGTGGTCGGATTATGGGATTAGTGTCAGATTAGTATAAATGGGTGGTTGATGGTCGGCACAGACTTGGGCCGAAGGGCCTGTTTCAGTGCTGTATCTCTAAATAAGAATAAAAATAAAAAAATGAAATGTATCACCTCACATTTTCAAGTTAAATTCCATCTGCCACTTTTCTGCCCATTTGACCATCCCGTCTCTATCTTCCTGTAACCCAAGACACTCAACCTCACTGTTAACCACTTGGCCAATCTTTGTGTCATCTGCGAACTTACTGATCCTACCCCCCACATAGTCATCTATGTCGTTTATATAAATGACAAACAATAGGGGACCCAGCACAGATCCCTGTGGTACGCCACTGGACACTGGCTTCCAGTCACGAAAACAGCCGTCTGTCATCACTCTCTGTCTCCTACAGCTCAGCCAATTTTGAATCCACCTTATCAAGTTACCTTGTATCCCATGTGCATTTGCTTTCTTGATAAGTCTCCCATGTGGGACCTTGTCAAAGGCTTTGCTGAAATCCATATAAACTACGTCAACTGCACTACCCTCATCTACACACCTGGTCACATGCTCAAAAAGTTTGATCAAATTTGTTAGGCATGACCTCCCTCTGACAAAGCCGTGCTGACTATTTCTAATCAAATTTTGCCTCTCCAAGTGGAGATAGATTCTCTCCTTCAGTATTTTCTTCAATAGTTTCCCTTCCACTGACGTGAGACTCACTGGTCTGCAGTTCCCTGGCTTATCTCTACAACCTTTCCTAAATAGTGGGACCACATTAACTGTTCTCCAGTCCTCTGGCACCTCCCCCGTGGCCAGAGAGGAATTAAAAATTTGGGTCAGAGCCCTTGCAATCTCCACCCTCACCTCCCATAGCAAGCTAGGACACAAATTGTCCAGACCTGGAGATTTGTCCACTTTTCAGCCTGCCAAAACCTCCAATACCTTGTCACTCCCTATGACAATTTGCTCAAGAACCTCACAGTCTCTCTCTCTCTAAGTTCCATATCTACATCCTCATCTCTTGGGTGAAGACAGATGTGAAGTATTCGTTCAACACCCTACCAATGTCCTCTGGCTCCACCCACAGATTTCCCCCTTGGTCCCTAATGGGTCCTACTCTTTCCCTGGTTATCCTCTTCCCATTGATATACTTATAGAATATCTTGGGATTTTCCCTACTTTTACCAGCCAGAGCTTTCTCATATCCCCTCTTTGCTCTCCTAATTGCTTTCTTAAGCTCCATCCTACACTTTCTGTATTCCACTAATGCTTCTGTCGATTTGCTCTCCTTGTATTTGCTAAAAGCCTCTCTTTTCCTTCTCATTGTACCCTGAATGTTTCTGGTCATCCATGGTTCTCTGGGCTTTTTGCTCCTACCTATTACCCTAGAGGGAACATGTTGAGCCTGTACCCTCCCCATTTCCTTTTTGAATGCCCCCCACTGCTCTTCTGTAGATTTCCCGACAAGTAACTCTTTCCAGTCTACCTTGGCTAGATCCTGCCTTATTTTACTAAAATTCGCTCTCCCCCAATCCAAAACCTTTTTTTGCAACTTGTCTATTTCTTTCTCCATAACCAGCTTAAATTGTACCATGTTGTGGTCGCTATCACCAAAATACTCCTCCACCAGCACATCGACCACCTGTCCGGCTTCATTCCCCAGAATTAGGTCCAGCACTGCACCCTCCCTTGTTGGATCCTGGGGTTGTTCTCCTTGAACAGAGAAGGCTGAAGGGAGATCTGATTGAAATATACAAAATTGTGAGGGGCCTGGATAGAGTGGAGGTGAAGGGTCTGTTCACCTTAGCAGAGAGGCCAGTGACTGGGGGGCATAGATTTAAAGTGATCGGTAGAAAAATTGAAGGGGAGATGAGGAAAATCTTTTTCACCCTGAGGGTGGTGGGAGTATGGAACTCACTGCCTGAAAGGGTAGTTGAGGCAGAGACCCTCAAGCATTCAAAAGGAGTCTGGATATGCACCTCAAGTGCCGTAATCCGCAAATGGACCAAATGTTGGAAGGTGCTATTCGAATCAGTGGATAGTTTTTCGGCCAGCACAGATATGATGGGCCAAGTGGCCTCTTTCTGTGCCTTAAACATTCTATGATTCTAGAACTACCCGTGTCCCTAGCCAAGCTGTTCAAGTACAGCCATAATGCTGGCATCTACTCAGCAGCAAGGAAAATTACCCAGGTATGTCCTGTCCACAAAAAGCTGGACAAATCCAATCTGGCCAATAACCTATTAGCCCTATTAGTCTACTCTCGATCATCAGTAAAGTGATAGTACTGTCGACGACAGCTTCCACCAAGCAACGTTTAACCTGCTCACCATGCTCAGTTTGGATTCTGCCAGGGCCACTCAGTTCCTGACCTCATTACCGCCTTGGTCCAAACACTGACAGAAAAGCTGAGTTCCAGAGGTGAGGTTAGAGTGACGGCCCTTGACATCAAGGTAACATTTGACTGAGTATGGCATCGTAGCTCTAGAAAAATTGAAGTCAACAGGAATCGGGAAAGCTCTCCATCTTTTGGAGTTATACCTCGCAGAAAGGTAAGTTTTTGGAGGCGAATCATCTAAGCCCCAGGACAGCACTGCAGGAGTTCCTCACGGTAATGCCCCAAAGGCCAACCATCTTCAGCTACTTCATCAATGACCATTCCTCCAATATAAGGCTAGAAGTGGCGACGTTCATTGATGATTGCACAATGTTCAGTAGCGTTTGCAACTCCTCAGATGCTGAAGCAGTCTGTGCCCGCATGTAGCAAGACCTGGACAACATTCAGGTTTGGGCTGACAAGTGGCAAGTAACATTCGTGCCATACAAGTGCCAGGCAATGACCATCTCCAATAAGAGAGAATCTAACCATCTCCCCTTGACGTTCAACAGCATTACCATCGCTGGATCCCCCACTATCAACATCCTATTTACTGTTGACCAGAAACTTAACTGGACCAGCCATATAAATACAGTGGCTACAAGAGCAGGTCAAAGGCTGAAAATTCTGCAGCAAGTAACTCCCCTCTTGACTCCCCAAAGCCTGTCCACCATCTACAAGTCAGGAATGTGATGGAATCCACTTGCCTGGATGAGTGCAGCTCCAACAGCACGCAAGAAACTTGACGCTATCCAAGACAGGTTAGCCTGCTTGATCGTCACCCCATCCCACCTTAGACATTCACTCCCTCCACCACAGAGGCAACAGGTGTACCATCTACAAGATGCACTGCAGCAACTTATCAAGGTTCCTTCGACAACCCTTTCCAAACCAGCGACCTGTACTACCTCGAAGAACAAGGGCAGCAGACATGTGGGAACGCCACCTCCAAGTCACACGTCATCCTGACTTGGAAAGATATCAACGTTCCTTCCCTGCTGCTAGGTCAAAATCCTGGAACTTCCTCCCTAATGGCACTGTGGGTGTAGTTACAATACATGGACTGCAGCAGTTCAAGAAGTTGGCTCACTACCACCGACTGAAGGGCATTTAGGGATGGGCAATAAATGCTGGCCTTGCCAGCGATGCTCAAATCCCAAGAACAAATAAAAGAAAAATGTATCTTTGATGATGAAAGTTAAATATATGCCATTGAGTTGACTTTTGAAGTAACTGTGTTTCTGTAAAGCTATGGCACAATCTGTTCGTATTTATACAGTACCTTGTCAGTATCCTTGGAGAAATCTTTCAATGTAGAAAGTGGTTGAGTTTGAAAGGAAGAGGGTGCTTGAAAATTTCAAGAGGCAGGAACCAAATTTGTAACCATTCAGGAGGTTGAAGATAAAGAAGACCATTAAATGTAAAATTAACTTTCTCTTGCTTTTTATCTAATCAGTAAATTCACACCAGGCAGCAGAATTGCATTTTTTTTTCTGTTCTTCACATTGCCGTCATTTTTATGGACTCCATGAGGACCTGAATGGTGTCTCCCATGTACAAGTTAAATTGACGAAATTATTCAGCCCATGTGAATGGAGATTTGGCATTTTGTATTTTCTCCTGCTAGCAGCCCACCCAGGTCATACAGATTCACAGCTCGGCACATGTAGAATGCCGGTTGTTGGAAAGCAGACTTCTAAAAATAAGGAATGTTGCATTTTATTTTGCAGCTTCACTCGCTGGTCCTGCCGTGGATCAGTGGGTTCAAGTCCCAGCTCTCAAAACTTGAACACAATAAATTCATCGCATTTGCGATGTGGAACCTTATGCAAATTAACTGCCATGTTTGCTTCCCAAATAGCAGCTATTTTTCATGGACTGTGAAGCGTTTTTGAATATCCTAAAGTTGCAGTAAGGCACTATATGAAAGTAAGTTGTTTTGCCTTCTGTTATGTGATTAGTGTTTTTTTTTAACTTACAACAACAATTTCTGTTTACATAGCACCTTCAATGTACTAAATCGTCCCAAGATGCTTGACCGGAGTTTTATCAGACTCAATTCGACACCGAACCACGCGAGAAGATATTAGGACAGGTGACCAAAAGTTTGGTCAAAAAAATAGATTTTAAGAAGAAATGGCTACCAATGGCAGAATGATAGAAGCTAGAGATGCTGCAAGAGGCCAGAATATCATAGAGGGCAGAGATCTTGGAGGGTTGTTGGGCTGAAGTAGATTAGAGATATGGAGGGGTGAGGCCATGGAGGGATTGGAATGAAAGGATGAGGACCTTAAATTAGTGGTGTTGCCTGACTGGACGTTAATGTAGACCTGCCAGTACAGGGATGATGGGTGAATGGGATTTCTGTGAGTTAGTATAAAAGCAGCAGAGTTTGGATGAGCTTAAGTAAATGGACGGTGGAAGATTGGGAGTCTGGCCAGGAGAGCATTGGAATAGTTAAGTCTGGAACTGACCATTGGTAAAAGGAACAGAGGGGCCCCACCCAAATGTTTCAAGGGCTCCTTGAAGAAGTCCCTCTCTGTGTGCCACATCGACCATCACCAGTGGGAAGCACAGGCCATAGATTGTGATGTCTGGAGATGCTACATCAGACACCTTTAAGACTGAGCAAAGAACCAGCATGAAAGAGAAAAGAAGGAGAAGGATAGATCCATTTGCCCCCAGCTGCGACTATGCCTTCACTTGCACCTGCTCTGGATACGGTCATGGATAGGCCTGACTAGCCATCAGCATGCCTGCAACCAATGAGTACAACCTTCCCAAAATCTTCATCCGCGAAGAAATGCCAAGAATGAGAATGGAGGTAACGAAAGACATAGATGAGGGTTTCAGCTTCATATAGGCTGAGGCAGGACTGGAGATGGGCAGTTACACAGGTGAACTTTCACTGATGTGTATGTGTCTGTCTCTAGTGAAAGACCACATGAACTATCCCATCACTCCTCGATGTATACTACAGAGATAACAACAGCTTGACGCTTTTGTGCGTGAGGATAAAATGAATGCAGCGCAGCTTTTAGTAAACGCAATTCTGTCAACTATTTAACCCTCCTTTGCTCCCCACTCAGGCATAAAAAAATTTGTTTGGCTTAATTCAGATGGGGTTGGATTGTGCAATACTGATTGACATCAAAATTGTACCTCTTACTCTACAATTGCCTGCTGGCAAGTTCTGCAGTATTTGATATTGAACACAAGTATTAAGTAATAAAAACAAGAAATGCTGGAAATACTCAGCAGGTCTGGCAGCATCTGTGTAGAGAGAAGCAGAGTTAACGTTTCAGGTCAGTGACCCTTTTTCAGAACAAGTATTAAGTGCTGTTTCTATCATGATAGACATATTAAAGTAACAAATGGGCAAATGAACTTTGCAGCTTCTTTTCTGACCTTGTTCCTGGGTGGCGATGTTACCTGTGAGTCAGAAGGTTGTGGGTTCAAGCTCCACTCCAGAGATGCAGGGTTGCACTGTTGGGAGGCACTGTCTTTCAGAAACCCCATCTGCCCCCTGAGTTGGACGTAAAAGATCCCATGGCGTTAGTTTGAAGAGGAACAAGGTGGTTCTCCACGGTGTTATGACCAAGGCGGGAGGAGTGCACTGTTTTTCTAGTTCCACTTCATCACAGATCACAACATTTATTTAATTTTTTTCTGAGTTACCAATACAGTCAATCGTAGACTCTTTTTATCCCCAAAATAAAATACAGCAACTGGGTTTCTTTAATAAAGAACAAAATTATCAGTTTATTATAAAATAAGTCTTAACCAGTAATGAAGCAAAGCATTAACACACAGATTGAAATATGAAAATTCTGTTTTTACCTTAGCCCCTCACACACAACCACATACATACCGGTTGTGTTACCGGTTAACTGAAAAAATAGAGCTTTACTCTTGAGAGCTCTATTACAAAATAAACAGACACAAAAAGAATACTTTGGCCAAATACTTGCTAATTCTTAAAGGAAAAAAAGAGAAAATATGGAAAGATGTCAGATGTCCTTTGTTTTGGTTTGGCATCCCAAATCGCGTAGATGGCTGTCACTGGAATTTTCTTAGAGCGGTTCTTTTCAGGCGACGTTGAAGATTGGTTTGGGCAGGCTTTCCAGGAAAAATGCAGCAAAAGGGGTTTCAAGCAGGCCTTGCAGGAGGAATGCAGCCTCAATTTCTCTATTTCTTACAGTCGCTTCTAAGAGCTTCTCAAAGAGATGGAAAAAATTGGCAGGCTTTTCAAAGAGCTGGAAAAGGTTGAGTTGGGGGTGTCCCTAGCAGATTGATTCTTTAACCCATTTTCAGAACGCTGTACATACTCCAACTGCCTGTCCAAAATGAAACCAAAAGCATCTCTGACCCCTATAAATCGTGACCTGTCATTTCTCTGTAAACCTCTTCCCCAGGTCAAAAAGCCCCTTGCTGGGTATTTATCTGAAAACAGGTGCCTTCCAGTACTATAAAATAAAAGCAAAATACTGCGGATGCTGGAAATCTGAAATAAAAACAAGAAATGCTGGAACCACTCAGCAGGTCTGGCAGCATCTGTGGAAAGAGATGAAGGGTCACTGACCCGAAACGTTAACTCTGCTTCTCTTTCCACAGATGCTGCCAGACCTGCTGAGTGGTTCCAGCATTTCTTGTTTTTATATGCCTTCCAGTACTGTTGTTTACAAGCCAAGTCCAAAAGACATTTAAAAAAAAAATACAGCATCTATGGAATCGTTTTCAGTTTTAAAACACAAATCCTTAAAACTTAATTTAAAAAATGGACTAGTCATAACACCTCCACCCTTGGAGGAATGAAATGCCATTTTTAAATGTGTTTTGTTACAAAGTGTGGGGGACAAAAATGAAAAATTTTAAACACATTTACACACATACTCATTTCACTCTTTACCTGTAGTTAATACAATTCTTCTTTGTACCATCTTTGCACTCAGATACCTCAAAGCAATGTTCGATTCTAGATAAACATCTGCAATTATATTATTTTTCTCCCACAATTTGCGTAATCTTTAAGTGATAAGGTTGCATTAGTAAACTCTATCGGAATAATCTGGCATTCTGGTTTTTGAATTTTTCCACAAAGGCTAGGGGGTTATGATCAGCATATCCCACTGTGTCTCTGTGCCAATAATCAACCTAGTGTTTCTTTTTTCCACTGGTGAATATCTTTTTTGGTGTTGATTTCGTTTTTTGGAAAAATATCCCACTGGCCTTTCTATGCCCAATTCATCGTCTTGTAACAGGACGGCACCGACCTCCAGGTCTCTAGCATCAATTACTACCTTGAAGGGCTTAGTGAAATTTGGAGCGGCCAACACTGGTTCATTAATCAAAATGGTTTTCAGCCCCTCAAAAGATGCTTGGCAATACCCTGACCACGCTACCTTAGTTTTCTTTCTTTGTAGCAAATCTGTCAGTGGAGCAGCTATAGTACTAAAATTTGGTACAAACTGACAGCAGAAACCACACATCCCCAAAAACCTCACTATTTCCCGTTTAGTCTTAGGGGTTGGAAACTCCACCAATGCTTGTACTTCCACTGTTATTGGCAACACTTGTCCTTACCCTACTATATGCTTGAGGTAGGTTACTCTCACTTCTGCAAATTCACTTTTGGCAAGGTTTATTACTAAATCAGCTGATTGTAATTTTCTAACAGAGCTTCTAATTGTTTCAAGTGGTCCTTCCAAGTGTCACCATATACCAGCACATCAAGGTAAACCACGCAGTTAGGATCACTGGCTACCACTTGGTTCATTAGACTCTGAAAGGTTGCTGGGCCATTTTCTAGCCCAAATGGCATCACTCGGCATTGGAAAAGACTGTCTGGTGTGACAAAGGCCGATATTTCTTTAGCTTGGGGAACCTGCCAGTATCCCTTTAACAAATCTATGAGGAACTGGGTAGGAGTCTGCCTTTTGTACTGCATTAACCTTTCTGTCGTCCATGCAGAGTCTAGCTGAACCATCAGGTTTAGGCACTAATACCACCGGTGAGCTCCAGCTGCTTTGACTGGGTTCTATTAGGTGGTTTTCCAACATGTATTGGATTTCTGCTTTTACTTGGGCCTGTTTCTCTGCACTTAAGCGGTAAGGATGTTGTTTTATAAGAAAGGATTCCCCTACATCCACATCATGTGTAGCTAAGGTTGTACATCCTGGTTTGTCTCTCCAGACTCTTGTGTGCCATGAGTAGCCTTGTTCGGTCTTCTCGTTTTTCTGCATATAAATATGAAGGCATAGTGTCCAATCTCCTTAACAATTCAGTATTAGCTAATAGGATAGTAGGAGGGTCAATTTGAGAATTGTCTCGGCCTCCTTCTGCCTCATCCTCACTGTCCCTTCATCCTTCACTGTCCCTACTACCTGACATACCTGTGCTTGCTTATCCTGCTCCCGACGATGATACTGTTTCAATATGACACAGCCGATTCTTTTTCCGACGATCTGGGTGTCAATCAAATACTTGACCAATTCTTTTGACCACTGAACCGTACTTTCAGTGGTACATCCTGTAAAGGCAGGATGGGATGGTAGGACTGACATATGAAGAGAGATTGGGTCGATTAGGCTTGGATTCACTAGAGTTTAGAATGAGAGGGGATCGCATAGAAACCTACAGAATTCTAACAGGACTGGGCAGACTAGATGCAGGAAGGATGTTCTTGTTGGCGGGGGAGTCCAGGACCAGGGATCACAATCTAAGGATAAGGGGTAAGCCATTTAGGACTAAGATGAGGAGGGATTTCTTCACCCAAAGAGTGGTGAACCTGTGGAATTCTCTTCCACAGAAAGCAGTTGAGGCCAAATCATTAAATATATTCAAGAAAGAGTTGGATATAGTTCTTAGGGCTAATGGGATCAAGGGATACGAGGAGAAAGCGGGAACAGGGTACTGAGTTTGAATGATCAACCATGATGGTATTGAATGGCGGTGCAGGGCCGACTGGCCTACTCCTGCTCCTATTTTCTATGTTTCCATACTAACACCTCATCCCCTGGTTGTCATATTCGGGTCTTGGCATGCTTGTCTGCCCATTTATTCATGGTTGTTTGGGAAGCTTTCAGATGTTCCTGAGCCACTTTGCAGGTTCTTGTGAGCTGTTCCCGGAAAACAGATGCATAATCTAACACAGAAGATTTGTCCCACTGTTCTAAAAACCTTCCTATAATTAGTTTTGGAGGACCTCTTATCTTATGCCCCTAAACTAATTCAAAAGGACTAAGACCGGTATACTCATTAGGTGAATCCTTAGTGGCAAACAAAATAAATTCTAGCTCTTTATTCCAATCATGGGGATATTCTTGACCGTATACCCTGATCATTGTTTTGAGGGTCTGATGGTACCTTTCTAAAGCCCTTGTCTCTTTTTTTTAGAACATTACATCGCAGTACAGGCCCTTCGGCCCTCGATGTTGCGTCGACCTGTGAAACCATCTGACCTACACTATTCCATTTTCATCCATATGTCTATCCAATGACCACTCAAATGCCCTTAAAGTTGGCGAATCTACTACTGCTGCAGGCAGGGCATTCCACGCCCTTACTACTCTCTGAGTAAAGAAACTACCTCTGACATCTGTCCTATATCTATCACCCCTCAACTTGAAGCTATGTCCCCTCGTGTTTGCCATCACCATCCGAGGAAAAAGACGCTCACTATCCACCCTATCTAACCCTCTGATTATCTTATATGCCTCTATTAAGTCACCTCTCCTCCTCCTTCTCTCCAACGAAAACAACCTCAAGTCCCTCAGCCTTTCCTCGTAAGACCTTCCCTCCATACCAGGCAACATCCGAGTAAATCTCCTCTGCACCCTTTCCATAGCTTCCACATCCTTCCTATAATGCGGTGACCAGAACTGCACGCAATACTCCAGGTTCGGTCTCACCAGAGTTTTGTACAGCTGCAGCATGACCTCGTGGCTCCGAAACTCGATACCCCTACTAATAAAAGCTAACACACCATATGCCTTCTTAACAGCCCTATTAACCTGGGTAGCAACCTTCAGGGATTTATGCACCTGGACACCAAGATCTCTCTGTTCATCTACACTACCAAGAATCTTCCCATTAGCCCAGTACTCTGCATTCCTGTTACTCCTTCCAAAGTGAATCACCTCACACTTTTCCGCATTAAACTCCATTTGCCATCTCTCAGCCCAGCTCTGCAGCCTATCTATGTCCCTCTGTACCCTACAACATCCTTCGGCACTATCCACAACTCCACCGACCTTAGTGTCATCTGCAAATTTACTAACCCACCCTTCTACACCCTCTTCCAGGTCATTTATAAAAATGACAAACAGCAGTGGCCCCAAAACAGATCCTTGCGGTACACCACTAGTAACTAAACTCCAGGATGAACATTTGCCATCAACCACCACCCTCTGTCTTCTTTCAGCTAGCCAATTTCTGATCCAAAGCTCTAAATCACCTTCAACCCCATACTTCCGTATTTTCTGCAATAGCCTACCATGGGGAACCTTATCAAATGCCTTACTGAAATCCATATAGACCACATCCACAGCTTTACCCTCATCCACCTGTTTGGTCACCTTCTCGAAAAACTCTAAGGTTTGTGAGGCACGACCTGCCCGTCACAAAACCGTGCTGACTATCTCTAATGAACTTATTCTTTTCAAGATGATTATAAATCCTGTCTCTTATAACCTTTTCCAACATTTTACCCACAACCGAAGTAAGGCTCACAGGTCTATAATTACCAGGGCTGTCTCTACTCCCCTTCTTGAACAAGGGGACAACATTTGCTATCCTCCAGTCTTCCGGCACTACTCCTGTCGACAATGACGACATAAAGATCAAGGACAAAGGCTCTGCAATCTCCTCCCTAGCTTCCCAGAGAATCCTAGGATAAATCCCATCTGGTCCAGAGGACTTATCTATTTTCACACTTTCCAAAATTGATAACACCTCCTCCTTGTGAACCTCAATCCCATCTAGCCTAGTAGCCTGAATCTCAGTATTCTCCTCGACAACATTTTCTTTCTCTACTGTAAATACTGACGCAAAATATTCATTTAACGCTTCCCCTATCTCCTCTGATTCCACACACAACTTCCCACTACTATCCTTGATTGGCCCTAATCTAACTCTAGTCATTCTTTTATTCCTTATATACCTATAGAAAGCCTTAGGGTCTTCCCTGATCCTATCCTCCAATGACTTCTCGTGTCCTCTCCTTGCTCTTCTTAGCTCTCCCTTTAGATCCTTCCTGGCTAGCTTGTAGCTCTCAAGCGCCCTAACTGAGCCTTCACGTCTCATCCTAACATAAGCCTTCTTCTTCCTCTTGACAAGCACTTCAACTTCTTTAGTAAACCATGGCTCCCTCGCTCGACAACTTCCTCCCTGCCTCACAGGTACATACTTATCAAGGACACGCAGTAGCTGCTCCTTGAATAAGCTCCACATTTCGATTGTTCCCATCCCCTGCAGTTTCCTTCCCCATCCTACGCATCCTAAATCTTGCCTAATCGCATCATAATTTCCTTTCCCCCAGCTATAATTCTTGCCCTGCGGTATATACCTGTCCCTGCCCATCGCTAAGGTAAACCTAACCGAATTGTGATCACTATCACCAAAGTGCTCACCTACATCTAAATCTAACACCCGGCCGGGTTCATTTCCCAGTACCAAATCCAATGTGGCATCACCCCTGGTTGGCCTGTCTACATACTGTGTCAGAAAACCCTCCTGCACACACTGGACAAAAACTGACCCATCTGAAGTACTCGAACTATAGTATTTCCAGTCGATATTTGGAAAGTTAAAGTCCCCCATAACAACTACCCTGTTACTCTCGCCCTTGTCGAGAATCATCTTCGCTATCCTTTCCTCTACATCTCTGGAACTATTCGGAGGTCTATAAAAGACTCCCAACAGGATAACCTCACCTCTCCTGTTTCTAACCTCGGCCCATACTTCCTCAGTAGGCGAGTCCTCAAACGTCCTTTCTGTCGCTGTAATACTCTCCTTGATTAACAATGCCACACCCCCCCCTCTTTTACCATCTTCTCTGTTCTTACTGAAACATCTAAATCCCGGAATCTGCAACATCCACTCCTGCCCCTGCTCTACCCATGTCTCCGAAATGGCCACTACATCAAGATCCCAGGTATTAACCCATGCTGCAAGCTCACCCACCTTATTCCGGATGCTCTTGGCGTTGAAGTAGACACACTTTATACCAGGTTCTTGCTTGCCAGTGCCCTCTTGCGTCCTTGTAACCATATCCCTGACCTCACTACTCTCAACATCCTGTACTTTTCTTTCTTTTGGGCCTCCTTATCTCGAGAGACAATGGATACGCGCCTGGAGGTGGTCAGTGGTTTGTGAAGCAGCGCCTGGAGTGGCTATAAAGGCCAATTCTGGAGTGACAGGCTCTTCCACAGGTGCTGCAGAGAAATTTGTTTGTTGGGGCTGTTGCACAGTTGGCTCTCCCCTTGCGCCTCTGTCTTTTTTCCTGCCAACTACTAAGTCTCTTCGACTCGCCACAATTTAGCCCTGTCTTTATGGCTGCCCGCCAGCTCTGGCGAATGCTGGCAACTGACTCCCACGACTTGTGATCAATGTCACACGATTTCATGTCGCGTTTGCAGACGTCTTTATAACGGAGACATGGACGGCCGGTGGGTCTGATACCAGTGGCGAGCTCGCTGTACAATGTGTCTTTGGGGATCCTGCCATCTTCCATGCGGCTCACATGGCCAAGCCATCTCAAGCGCCGCTGACTCAGTAGTGTGTATAAGCTGGGGATGTTGGCCGCTTCAAGGACTTCTGTGTTGGAGATATAGTCCTGCCACCTGATGCCAAGTATTCTCCGAAGGCAGCGAAGATGGAATGAATTGAGACGTCGCTCTTGGCTGGCATACGTTGTCCAGGCCTCGCTGCCGTAGAGCAAGGTACTGAGGACACAGGCCTGATACACTCGGACTTTTGTGTTCCGTGTCAGTGCGCCATTTTCCCACACTCTCTTGGCCAGTCTGAACATAGCAGTGGAAGCCTTACCCATGCGCTTGTTGATTTCTGCATCTAGAGACAGGTTACTGGTGATAGTTGAGCCTAGGTAGGTGAACTCTTGAACCACTTCCAGAGCGTGGTCGCCAATATTGATGGATGGAGCATTTCTGACATCCTGCCCCATGATGTTCATTTTCTTGAGGCTGATGGTTAGGCCAAATTCATTGCAGGCAGACGCAAACCTGTCGATGAGACTCTGCAGGCATTCTTCAGTGTGAGATGTTAAAGCAGCATCGTCAGCAAAGAGGAGTTCTCTGATGAGGACTTTCCGTACTTTGGACTTCGCTCTTAGACGGGCAAGGTTGAACAACCTGCCCCCTGATATCCTGTCCACTGGCACTACAATTTAGGTTCCCATTCCCCTGCTGAATTAGTTTAAACCCCCCCGAAGAGCACTAGCAAATCTCCCCCCCAGGATATTGGTACCCCTCTGGTTCAGGTGAAGACCATCCTGTTTGTAGATGTCCCACCTACCCCAGAAAGAGCCCCAATTATCCAGGAAACCAAAACCCTCCCTCCTGCACCATCCCTGCATCCACGTGTTCAACTCCTCTCTCTCCCTATTCCTCGCTTCGCTATCACGTGGCACGGGCAACAACCCAGAGATAACAACTCTGTTTGTTCTCGCTCTAAGCTTCCGCCCTAGCTCCCTGAATTTCTGTCTTAAATCCCCATCTCTCTTCCTACCTATGTCGTTGGTGCCTATGTGGACCACGACTTGGGGCTGCTCCCCCTCCCCCTTAAGGATCCCAAAAACACGATCCGAGACATCACGAACCCTGGCACCTGGGAGGCAACATACCAACCGTGAGTCTCTCTCGTTCCCACAGAACCTATCTGTTCCCCTAACTATGGAGTCTCCAATGACTAATGTTCTGCTCCTCTTCCCCCTTCCCTTCTGAGCAACAGGGACAGACTCTGTGCCAGATACCTGTACCCCATTGCTTACCCCTGGTAAGTCGTCCCCCGCAACAGTATCCAAAACGGTATACCTGTTGAGGGAAACGGCCACAGGGGATCCCTGCACTGCCTGCTGGTTCCCTCTCCTTCCCCTGACGGTAACCCATCTACCTTCTTCTTTTACCTGAGGTGTGACTACCTCCCCATAACTCCTCTCAATAACCTCCTCCGCCTCCCGAATGATCCGAAGTTCATCCAGCTCCAGCTCCAGTTCCCTAACGCGGTTCTCGAGGAGCTGGAGTTGGGTGCACTTCCCACAGATGCAGTCAGCAGGGACACTCTTGGCGACCCTTACTCCCACATTCTGCAGGAGGAACATACAACTGCCTTAACCTCCATTCCCTCTATTCTAAATTCCCAACAAATCTACTGAAAAACCAAAAACAAAAAGTCAAAACTTGTTAGGTTTGCAAACCAACGGACAGAACTTCTTAAATACAAAGCTTACCTTCTCAGCACACCAGAGTCCTTTTTTTGGTTAGAGGAGGAGGGTGGGTGGGAGACACTACACGTGTAGTGTCTCGGGTACAGCCACCACACTTACTTACCCAGCCACCACACAAATATATACTTTTTACTTACCCAGCAGTCCCCTGGTCCTCGGAAAACAAAAGGGAATTCACTTTTAAACTTACACTGAAATTGACTTCACAGCTGTAAGTCCGCTCCCGCACCTCCGTTACTATCAAAGCTGCAGTCACCGAAACTAAAAGAAAGAGATTTTAAACCACACAAATATATACTTTTTACTTACCCAGCAGTCCCCTGGTCCTCCGAAAACAAAAGGGAATTCACTTTTAAACTTACACTGAAATTGACTTCACAGCTGTAAGTCCGCTCTCGCACCTCCGTTACTATCAAAGCTGCAGTCACCGATACTGTGGGTTTCTGTGGGTGGTATGATGAAGACTTCAACTGTATTATACCCAAATTACCCATAACTTCCTGAAAAATTTTAGACATAAATTTAGAACCTTGATTCGACTGAATCTCAATCGATAATCCATATCTAGTGAAGAACTGGGTTAACTTCTCTGCCACTACCTTATCAGGAATTGTTCTCGAGTGAATGGCCTCTGGGAACTGAGTAGCCATTTCCATGATAGTGTGTATATATTGGTGTTCCACTTTTGTTTTCGGTAAAGGTCCTACACAGTCTACCAACACCCTACTAAATGGTTCATTAAAAACTGGTATGACAATTCGAGGTGTCGGGTTTCTGGCTGGTTGTGGTTTTCCCACAATCTGGCACATATGGTACGTTTTACAAAACTGCACCACGTCCTTGGAAAGACTTGGCCAATAAAAATGTCGACCTATACGTGACTGGGTCTTCCGGATCCCCACATGTCCCACTATGGGAATTTCATGCACTATCCTTAATATTTCCCAGCAATACTTTGGCAGTACTGCTATCTGGTGAACAATCATCCATTCTTTGTCTGCAGGTCAATGAGGAGGTCTCTACTTCCTCATCAGAATCCCATCTTTAGTATAGTAGCCTTTCTGAATGCCTCAGCTTCAGTTAGAGCCAATTGTACCGCTTTATTTAACTCTGGATCAGCTTGATGAGCCTTGATCAGAGAAGACATATTAAACATTTCCTTTGGATTATCTAAATCCTCAAAGAAAGCTTCAGATATTTGGCTATCTGTCTGTGGTGCCAATTTTACCTCCAACAATGGAACTTGTTTAGCCATTGCTCAAATTACTACACATGAAGGAAAATATCCTAGAACCTTTTCCTGCAACTGTTCTGTCTCTTTAACTTCAGTTGGTCTTTCCGTGACTATGGGAGAAGCTACTACGTTCGCTCTGGCCAAATCATTCCCCAGGAGGTCAACTCTGTCTACTGGCAAACTATGGACAACTCCTACAGTTACTGTTACTGTACAACTCCTACTGTTACCTCGGTCACACTGTAGGTGCACCTGATACAAAGCACTCGTAACAATGGTGCGCTGGCCAATATTTGTCCTTCAACCAAAATCGCTCGAAACAGATCATGTGGCCATTATCATATTTCTGTTTGTGGGAGCTTGCTGTGTGTAAATTGGCTGCTGCATTTCCTACATTACAATAGTGCCGACACTTCACAAAGTACTTCATTGGTTTTAATGCACTTTTTGATGTCCTGAGGGCATGAAAGGCAGTGTTTAAATTAAATTCTTTCTTGTACTTTCCTGTGTACTTTACCAAAATGCTGGAAATCCACTTTGTCGACATTTGACAATATTTCAGGTGTTGTCTCTTCTGAACTGCAAACTGGGAGTTTCAAAAAGTCCCTTTGTAGAACTAAACATAAAGATGTGGGTTGAGAGAGGAGTGATGAAAGTGGAGTCGGATAAGCTGACTTTTTATACAGAAGCAGTTAATGGGTTTAATAATGTGTAGATAGATTTTTTTTTTATTGAAAAGTTATAAATTCATGAAGTGCTGCAGGCTGCTGTACAAAGCCTTGGAGACGGACAGATTCACAGCAGGACGGCAAATGGAAACATTATTTTTCATTGGTTGAAGGATCCAGAACCAGAGGACACCAATTTAAGGTGATTGGCAACAGCGACATGAGGAAAACCTTTTTTATGCTGTGAGTGGTTAGGATCTGGAATGCACTGCCTGAGCATGTGGTGGAGGCAGATTGAATTGAAGCCTTTAAAGAGAACTGGATAATTATCTGAAGAGAAAAAATGTGCAGGGCTACAGGGAAAAAGCTTGGTCAGTTGATCTTGCATAGAGCTGGCACAGACACGACGGGCAGAATGGCCTCCTTCTGTGCTGTAACCATTCTATGGGTTAGAGAAAGGAGCTTTGACTCAATGTTCCTCTGAAATTTTACAGGTTGCTAAAGCTTTGTGTTGTACCAGTGTGTATGGACAATCAGAAAAAGATCTACATCAACTCCGCCAATGTCCTGGCAATCAACTAGGAGTATGAAGTATCTTGTTTTCTAAAAGTACTCAATTGTGGATAGTTTGGGTGAGAATGGGGTGAGAGTGATAAGGCGGAAATATTGTATGATGTGGTTCGTAGAATCATCGGAATTATAGCACAGCAGGAGACCACTTGGTCATTTTACCTCAGTGCTAGCATTTCAACTGGAGCAGTCCACAGCCACACAATTTCCTGACCTTCCCTTGTATTCTTTTATATTATTTTGTCTCAGTTTTTTTTAGTTCCTTTTAAGTTGTATATTCCTTTCTGGAATAGCCATTGTAGCAAAACTTTCAAGTCATCATAACCAACTCATGAGGCAGTGGTGGGACAGTGGGTTGAATCCCTTAATTACCAGAATGGTACCAGGGATGAGGAACTTCAGTTATGTGGAGAGACTGGAGAAGCTGTGATTGTTCTCCATAGAACAGAGAAGGTTGAGGGGAGATTTGATAGAGGTGCTCAAAATTATGAGGCGTATTGACAGAGTAGATAGGGAGAAACTGTTTCCTCTGGCAGGTGGGTTGGTAACCAAAGAACGCGGGTTTAACATAATTGGCAAAAAAAACAGGGGTGAGATGAGATTTTTTTTTTAATGCAGTGAGTTGATTTGCTTTGGAATGCACTGCCTGATAGGGGGGATGGAAGCAGATTCAATAGTAACGTTCAATTGCGAATTGAAATACTTGAAAGGAGATCATTTTTCAGGGCTGAGAAGAGAGCAGCGGAGTTGGACTAATTGGATAGCTCTTTCAGAGAGCTGGCATAGACACAATGGGCCATGTAGCCTCCTTCCGTGCTGCATAATTCTATAATTTTCCACGTTGTCCTTCTAGTAATAATCCTTAGTCTTTCCTCCCTCATTGTTAATTGAACAATCAGTGAAAACAGTCTTTTACTACTACCTGTTTTAAAACTTTTCATAATTTTGCAGACCACCATTCACTACCCCATAACTGTCACTGTTCCAATGAGAGAAGCCTTTATGAAGAAGTCTTTGTAGCTGTAACCTGACATTTGTGGTATCATTCTTTGCTTGGATGTAGTATAAAGAGCTGCTCAGAACTGCCTGAAATGCTTAATTAGCCTAACCAAAGTCGTATACAAATTCAGCATCACTTCCTTGCTTTTTGATGCAGTAGCACCATTTATAAAACCCAGAATCTCATTTCCGTTCTTTACGGCTTTACCTGCAACCTAACTTTTCAAAGATCCTTCTATCTATAATCTCTAGCGATCTCTGTTCTTCCATTCTGAGAAGAATCTGACCTCTTCCAGGTACTGGCCCAAGAGGATTGATATTAAAGTTTGCTGATAACCAAATTGGAGTGTATGGCAAATTTTGAGGATGAATTTAAGGGAACATTGCCAGATTAGTGGAATAGGAAGGTTCATGGTTGGGGAGTATGCAGTTCATTTTTGGATTAAATCCAATGATACCCTAAACGGTATGCTGGAGCTAGGTTTGCCAGACAGAGCTGGCGGGTCGGGGGTCCAAACCCACAGTTTGATTGACTTGGCAGGAAGGGGACCAAACTGGGGAATGCCTATTTACCTAATCCAAAGACCACACAGCCTCACCCAGGATCCTGGGAGCGAAATGGAGGTGCTCCTCCATATCCACGGTGGGTGATCTTAATGATTTGATGGGGTGAGGCTTGATGATTCCACCCTGATCCCCTGGTCCTTTATATACATGGAAACCGCAAGAGGTCCCTGTCAGATCCCTGGGGCATACCATTGTCCCCCATTCTATCAACCCAAAGCTCCTCCATTTTATCCAATTCACTTGACTGGATTATGAATGTTGTACAGACCATTCCCTACCATCTATAACCTATGTATTCCCACCTCAATAAAATGAAATGTTTAGTTGGGTGTAGAGCTGAAATGAGATTGAAGTGCAATTATGAAAATATATTGTATTATTGCAAGGAATAAAATGAAGATTCACTGATGGCGATGATTACAGGAAAAATCTTCTTGCACTGCTCAGGGACCACTGACCACAAGAACCAGTCTTGAGAACTTTATTTTTCCTTTGAACCCCAGGAGGAAACTTTTCATTATAACAATTTGCATCCACCAATTATTGACCATACTATGTTGTTTTAAATCATAAAAATGAAATTGAATCCGTTTCCGTGTTCCCTGTCTATTGAAAGGAGGGTTTCCCTTTGCTTTCTGTTCGAGGAATGAAATTGAATCCGTTTCCGTGTTCCCTGTCTTTTGAAAGGAGGGTTTCCCTTTGCTTTCTGTTCGAGGAATGCTTTTATCCTGCTGTAGTGTTGATGAGAAGTTTTATTTTTATTTGTTCCCTCACGCCCTGTTCCTGTTGAAAGATCCCTGAGGAACTCTGGCGATTGCTCAAAGGATGTAAAAAAAAATTAAGGTGGCGCTGAAAGTTTTTACCGATTCAAGCATTATCTGGAAATATTAATGAATGAAAATAGAAAACATGACCAAGGCTGAAAAGCTCTTGATATGAAATTCTCCCCTCTCTAATGCAAGGCTCAAGACACTAAAGGTTTTCGGGATCAGGTTGTTTGAAATGTGATGCTGCTTTTGGCTCTTTAAGATACCCTAAAGTGAGATGCAGCTAAATTAGATTTTTCAGGAGTCAATTGTGAAGCTGGTATTGCTGGGAAGAGTCACCTATTTCAGAAGGAAATTGAATAAGTACTTGCCCAGGGACAATTTCCAGGGGTATGGGGTAAAGACAGGACGGGCTGAATGGTTTCCTTCTCTGCTATATTAAGCTATGATTGATTCTGTGATTTAGCCATCCAATTGTTGGCTAAGGTAGAGAGTTAAAAAGCACCATTATGGATGCACAGCATGAGAACGGGCATCTGACAAGCAAAGATCTGAGGAAGAGTTTATATAGGTGCTACATAAATGCAAGTCGTTGTAAAGTAACCTCATCTTAAAATACAGGGCATTATGTTGTTTTTCCCCTTTGCAGGTTATAACTGTATCCAGTTGATGGCTATAATGGAGCATGCCTACTATGCCAGTTTTGGTTATCAAGTTACCAACTTCTTCGCTGCATCAAGGTATGACCAGTATGTTTTTTCTTTCCAAGAGCAACTTTATTCCTGAAATGGTATTTATATTTTGGCAAACTAATAAAACCAAAAGCGGTAGATAAAGCTTCATGATGCTAATTTCCCCAACACGCTTTCATCGTAGAATCATATGACACAGCAGGAGGCCATTTGGCCCATTGTGACTCTTTGAAAGACCTATCCAATTAATCATGCTCCTCTGTTTTTTCCTGTGGATCTGCAGTCTTTTTCCCTTCAAATATTTATCCAAATTTGTTTGGAAAGTTCTCATTGAATCTGCTTCCACCATACTTTCTGGCAGTGCATCCAGAGCACAACAACTTGCTGCATTTAAAAAAAAAAGTTTCCTCACATTGTCTCAGGTTCTTTTGCCAGTCACCTTAAATCTATGTCCTCAGGTTCTGACCCTCTTACTGCTGGAAACAGTTTCTCTCTATCTATTTCATCAAGCTCCTTCATGATTTTGAACAACTCTATCAAATCTCCTCAGTTCTTCTCTGTGCCATGGAGAACAACCCCACCTTCTCTAGTCTATCCATCTAACTGGAGTCCTTCATCCCTGGTACTGTTCCAGTAAATCTCTTTTGTACCTTCTCCAAGGCCTTGACATCTTTCCTAAAGTGTGGTGCCCAGAATTAGTCACAGTACTCCAGCTAGGGCCTAGCCAGTAATTTAGAAACTGTTACGACCAGGAGAGAAAGAGGTCTAGGGTTCCCTTTCAGCCTTCACCCGGTCTTACTGTAACAGGGTTTAATTTTTAAACACACCGTGTTTTCAGCTCTCCCTTGGTGAATCCTTGTTCACTGCTTTCCAATTATAAGGCAAAGAAACCAGCACAAACAGGCTTTCTTAGGTTTAAAGAAGAAAAGCTGAAATTTATTAAACTTAAACTCTAATTTGGTTAATGCCTACAGATACAAGACACGCCCACGCTAACATGCATACTTGATACACACAGATAGGGACAGAAGGAGCAGAAGAAAAATAAACTGGAAAAGTTTGAGGCAGTCTCTGAAGAGGGTTTTTTGTTACTGTGTTTCGAGCTCACTGTAGAGTTCTTGATTGTAGGTAGACCTTGCTTTTCGTTATGGCCCAGTATTCTTCTTAAACCTTGTTCACTGTAGGAGACTTTTCTCTCTTGGGGTTCACGTGTCTTCAGTGAGTTTTGGAGTTCCATGCAAAAGAGATGGGAACAGACAGGAGAGGCTGTGGCGAGCCAGCCAGGAGAGGGCTTTTCAATCCAGAAGCAAACAGCTTTCTGCAGGCTTTCAGTTTAAACTGTACAATTCAGAAATCCACAGGTAGCCAAGCAGGTTAGTCACGTGACTGGTCTGACCGTCTCTTGGCTCTGTATTATATCATCTTAGCAGGGAATGGAATGCGCTTCCCTGCCTTCAAATGTATATTAGTGTGTAAATGATTTTTTCCAGTCAAGGTCTGCAGTCCTTGTAACAGGCCTTCTCTTCTTCCCAGCTACAATTTGGAATTTAATGTCCACGTGGTGAAGTTAATATGCCTCATTCTTGGCAGGTGGAGGCCTTTATGACACTTCTACACCCAGGGGAATGAAATGCGATTTGAGGAAAGCGCATTTCATTAGGTGTTGAAACAGATAAGATACAGAAAAAAAAATCATTTCTCTCCATTCATTCATAAATCCTAAAACTTACTAAAACTGTCTTTTCTTGGTGCCAGTGCTGCTTTAATTTCCCCTTTTTGGCATCCCAGTAAACATGTGGTTCTTTGGGGAAGTTTTTCTTCAGTTCGCCCATTTCCATGACTGCCTAGGGCCTTTGTTCCTGCTGAGGTCTCCTGGGGGCAGGAGGGGTTAGAGTCATGCCAAGGCTTTTGACTTCAGGTGGTTTGCTTTTTTTCTGACTGTGGGGGAGGATTCTTTGCTAATTTTCCCTTTGTCCTTTGGCACACTCCTTCCTTCAGGTATTTGTGCATACTCTATGGCTAGGTGAGGCATTACCCTTACGCTTTCTGTGTCCCCTAAAAGGTCTTTCTTTGACTCTGCAGGTTCCTGTACATGCTGTTAGCAACTCTGGTGGGGGGTGCGTCTGGTGTCTGCACTTACGTAGGAGTATGTGGGATCTAACTTTTCAAATTTTGTGGTGTTGGCTGACAGTGGGGGTTTTCATCCGGGATTCCTCCCGGACTTTCTTTAACCTGCCCTCTTGGTCACGTTTTCCCCTTCCCTTTCCAAACGTTTGCCTGCCTTGTGCCTGCCTGTCCCCTTTTGTTCTCGGCGGGGGTCCCTTATAGTTCACCAGCCCTTGGCTGGAGGGTCCTCCTAACATTGGTACAGGACTTAGGGTTGCAGGTTTCACTGTAGATTGGGGTTTCCCCTCAACCTGGCACATGTGGCAACTCCTGCAGTACTCCACCACATCTTTGTGGAGTTTTGGCCAGTTAAACCGCTTTCTTATGCGGGCTTTGGTCTTTCGTATACCAGCATGTAGAGCCACTGTAGTCTTGTGGGCCCTTCTTAATATTTCTCTCTGTGGCACCATTAACTGGTGAACGACTGTCCACTGCTTGCCCTCAGGTCTGTGAGGAGAACTTCATTTCCTCATCAGTACCTCATTCTTTAAATAGTAGCAATCAGGGACTCCCTCTGCTTCACTTTCAGACTGGGCAGCCTGTGCTAACTCTCGCAATACTGGGTCAGCTCGCTGAGCCTCACCTAGGAAAAATCCATTTAATTAATTCCCTGTGTTTCCCAGCTTTCCAAAGAAAGTCTCAGACAGGCAGACCTCATGGTCATTTGCCTGCAGTGCCAATTCAGTCTCCTCTGGGGGAGCTGGTTTGATCATGGCCTGATCCACTACACATTCAGGGAAACTGCAGGGGTCCGTCTCCTGTCACTGCCCTGTCTCTCTGACCTCCTGCGGTCTTTCTGTCACTACTGGAGGGATTACCACCTTCATCCCTGCCAGATCATTACCTAGGAGCAGTCCAACCCCGTCCACAGGCAAACTAGGGATAATCCCTATGGTCACCGGTCCTGAATTTAGGTCGCACTCCAGGTGCACCCGGTATACAGGGACAGGCGTACACTGCCCTCCAATACCATTCACCACCATTCTGGTGTTCGCTGCACTCTCTGGGGGGGAAAGGTCAGGCCTTTTCCCAGTAAAAGGGATCTGATGGCCCCCGTGTCCCTGAGAATTACTATGGGCTTGCTTGCCCCACTCGAGGGGTCTGGGGTTTCTTTCCCTTCAGACACAAAACCCTGATAACCTTCAGGAGTCCTACTAAACTTTCCGGCACTTCTGGCTGTAAACTTCCTGGGTCTCATGCTTACTGCAGTTAAAGCCACAGCTTGTTTTGCTGTGCTTTCCATCAGGTTCTTTTCTTCACTGAGCAGGTGTGCCCTGATTAACCCTACCGGTTTTCCTTTTAGTTTCCAGCAGTCAGCTTTTAAATGCCCTGCTTTATTATAATGGAAGCACACAGGTCTCCGGGTCTCACTCTTCCTTTTAGGCTAGAGGAGGGCCCCCTGTGTCTCCTGTTTTCCTTTCTCTCCCAAAGCAAACTCATTGGCCAGAATGGCCATTTGCCGGGCTCTTTGAACTCGCTGCTCCTCCACATGGGGCTTTATCGAGAGTGGGAGAGTGTGTTTAAATTCCTCTAACAGAATTACTTCTCTGAGATTCTCATAGCTGAGTTGTATTTTAAGAGCCCTCAGCCGCTGGTCAAAAGCCAGCTGCTTCTTTCAAACTCCAGATAAGTTTGATTAGCTTGCTTCTTGAGGGTTCTAAACTTTTGGTGATAGGCTTCGGGTACTAACTCATATGCCCCAAGGATAGCATTTTTGGTCAGTTCATAATTTGATGGACTCTCATCTGGCAACAAGGAATAAACCTCATGGGCTTTTCCAGTTAGCTTGCTTTACAGTAAAAGAGACCAGGTCTCAGCTGGCCATTTTAGCTGCCTTGCCAATTTCTCAAAAGGCACAAAAACACTTCCACATCTTCCTCATTGAATTTTTGGATTAATTGAGCTAGTTTTAACAATTTTGTACCCAGCCCTGAATTACACTCCTCCATATTGGCCATGCTGTCACTGGGGTTACTCTGTCGCCCCCTAGTTAACTCAAGCCGCTTCCGCTCTATTTCTTCGCATTCCTTCCGCAATATTCTTTCTCTCTCTCTCTCTCTCTCCCTTCTCCTGTCTTTCTCTCTCTCCTGCCTTTCATTTTCTTCACATTCCTTCTGGAAGGCTCTTTCTTTCTCCCTCTTTCTTTCCTCAAATTCAAGTTTCCTTTGTTTAAATTGTATTTTTGCTAACAATACCCTGTCTGGGTCTACTTCTAACACTGCTTCTGCTTCAGATTCAAGGGAAAAATGGTTGACCAATAGTCTTAGGAGTTCAGACTTCCTCGCCTTGCCATGTTCAGTGATCCCACACTGCTCAGCCATTTTCCTCAACTCCTCCATAGACAGTGCTTCTAACTTATCCCAAGTTACTTCACTCTAGCTTGGGGAGCTGCTAGCTTCAGTTGCAGACATGTTCGTATTCAAGCACACACAAGAAAACCTGTATTGAAATCTTGCTCTTTTTTGATTGGGAACAATTTGGCTTCCCACTTTCAATTTCTCTTGTTTGTCCGTAAATACTGGACACTGGCACCCAAATTTCTGTTACGACCAGGAGAGAAAGAAGTCTCGGGTTCCCTTTCAGCCTTCACCTGGTCTTACTGTAACAGAGTTTAATTTTTAACTACTCCGTGTTTTCAATCCTCCTTGGTGAATCCTTGTTCACTGCTTTCCAATTATAAGGCAAAGAAACCAGCACAAACAGGCTTTCTTAGGTTTAAAGAAGAAAAGTTAAAATTTATTAAACTTAAACTTAAATTCTAATTTGGTTAACGCCTGCAGATACATGACACGCCCACGCTTGCATGCATATGCGATACACACATGCAGATAGGGACAAAAGAGCAGAAGAAAAATAAAGTGGAAAAGTTTGAGACAATCTCTGAAGATGGTTTTTTGTTACTGTGCTTCGAGCTCGCTGTAGAGTCCTTGACTGTAGGCAGATCTTACTTTTCGTTGGGTCTCAGTATTCTTCTTAAACCTTGTTCACTGTAGGAGACTTCTCTCTTTTGGGGTTGATGTGTCTTCGGTGAGTTTTGGAGTTCTATGAGAAAGAGATGGGAGCAGACAGGACAGGCTGTGGCAAGCCAGCCAGGAGAGGTCTTTTCAATCCTGGAGCAAACAGCTTTCTGCAGGCTCTCAGTTCAAACTGTACAATTCAGAAACCCTCAGGTAGCCAAGCAGGTTAGTCATGCGACTAACTGGTCTGGCCACATCTTGGCACTGTGTATTGTATCATCTTAGCAGGGAATGGAATGCGCTTTCCTGCCTTCAATGTCTATTAGTATGTAAATATTTTTTTTCCAGCCAAGGTCTGGCAGTCCTTGTAACAGGCCTTCTCTTTTCCCAGCAACAATTTGAATTTACTGTCCATGTGACAAAATTAATATGCCTCATTCTTGGCAGGTCAGGGCTTGCATGACAAAACATTTAACAAAACTTCCTTGCTTTTATACTCTATGCTTCTCTTTACAAAAGTATAGATCCCATAAATCTTTTACAGCCTTCTCAACTTGTCTTGCCACCTTCAAAGATTTGTTTTCATACACCCTATGTGCTCCTGACGTCTGCTATTATTGACCTCGCTGTTGTCTACAATTCTGAGGTTTGTATCATCTGCAAAGTTTGAAATTATGCCCTGTGCATTAATAGATATCAAAATACTTCCCTCCAATTTGAAAAAGAATTGTTCATCACGACTCTCTGCTTCTGTCTCTTAGGCAATTCTGATTCCACAAAGCCACTGCCCTTTTAAACCCATAGTCTTCACTTTTGTAAAGAAGTCAAATGCCTTTCAAAAGTTCAAATGCAGAACATGAATCTCACGACCTTCATCCACTCTCTCCGTTACTATGCAGCTCTTTAAGTCATTACAAGTGTAATGAGACATCAACCCAAGATATATGTGTGTGTGTGTGCGCGTGTCACCATTTAAAGAGCCTATGACACTATTTTTAAAAAGAGCCAGAGATTTCCTCTGTATCCTGGAAAACATTGCAGCTTCAACCAGTCACCACCAAAAAAAAGTTACCATTCATAAGAACATAAGAAATAGGAGCAAGAGTAGGCCATTCAGCCCCTCAAACCTTCCCCGCCAGTCAATAAGATCCTGGCTGATCTGTCCCAGTCCTCAACTTCTCTTTCGGGCCTGCTCTGCCTAACCCTCCGAGCCTCCACAACTTTCTGAGGCAGAGAATTCCAGAGATTCACCATCCTTCGACAGAAGAAATTCCTTCACATCTCAGTTTTAAATGTGTGCCCCCTTATTCTGTAATTATGTCCCCTAGTTCGAGATTCCCCTTCTAGTGGAAACATCTTCTCAACATCTACCCTGTCGAGCCCCCTTAAAATCTTATGTTTCGATAAGATCACCTCTCATTCTTCTAAACTCCTATGAATAAAGGCCTAACCTGTTTAGCCGTTCTTGATAAGACAGCCCCTTCATCCCAGGAATCAGCCCAGTGAACCTTTTCTGAACTGCCTCCAATGCTAGTATTCTTTTACCTTTGGCCTCCTTGTCTCAAGAGACAATGGGTAAGCGCCTAGAGGTGGTCAGTGGTTTGTGGAGCAGCGCCTGGAGTGGCTATAAAGGCCAATTCTAGAGTGACAGACTCTTCCACAGGCGCTGCAGATAAAATTGGTTGTCGGGGCTGTTACACAGTTGGCTCTCTCCTTGCACTTCTGTTTTGTTTCCTGCCAACAGCTAAGGCTCTTCGACTTGCCACTCTTTAGCCCCGCCTTTATGGCTGTCTGCCAGCTCTGGCGATCGCTGGCAACTGACTCCCATGACTTGTGGTCGCTGTCACAGGACTTCATGTCGCGTTTGCAGACGTCTTTAAAGCGGAGACATGGACGGCTGGTGGGTTTGATAACGGTGACGAGCTCGCTGTACAATGTGTCCTTGGGGATCCTGCCATCTTCCATGCGGCTCACATATCTTTCTTTAAATACGGGAACCAAAACTGTACGCAGTATTCCAGGTGTGGCCTCACCAACACCCTGTACAGTTGTAACAGGATTTCCCTATTTTTAAACTCTAACCCCCAAGCAATAAAGGCCAAAATTTTATTTGCCTTCCTAATTACTTGCTGCACTTGCATGCTAACCTTTTGTGTTTCATGTACAAGAACACCCAGATCCCTCTGTACTGCAGTATTTAAACAATAATCAGCCTTTTTGTTCTTCCTACCAAAGTGGATGACCTCACACTTTCCCACATTGAACACCATCTGCCAAGTTTTTGCCCACTCACTTATCCTATCTATATCCCTTTGCAGATTCTTTTGTGTCATCATCACAACATGCCTTCCCACCTATTTTTGTATCGTCAGCAAATTTAGATACACTACACTCTGTCCCTTCCTCCAAGTCATTAATGCAGATAGTAAATAGCTGAGGCCCTAGGACCGATCCTTGTGGCAACCCACTAGTTACGGCTTTCCAACCTGAAAAAGACCCATTTATCCAGACTTGCTGCCTTCTGTGTGTTAGCCAATCCTCAATCCATGCCAACACATTACCCCCAACACCCTGAGCTCTTATTTTGTGTAATAACCTTTTATGTGGCACCTTATCAAACGCCTTCTGAAAATCCAAATACACAACATCTACTGGTTCCCCGTTATCCACTCTGCTTGTTATATCCTCAAAGAACTCTAACAAATTTGTCAAACATGATTTTCCTTTCATGAAACCATGTTGACTCTGTTTGATTGTATTATGTTTTTCTAAATGTTCTGCTTTTTCTTCCTTAATAATGGACTCTAGCATTTTCCCAATGACTGATATTAAGCTAACCGGTTTATAGTTTCCTGCTTTTTGTCTCCCTCCTTTCTTGAATAGGGGTGTCACATTAGCGGTTTTCCAATCCGCTGGTACCCTACCAGAATCCAGTGAGTATTGGTATATTATGACCAATGCCTCTACTATCTCTTCTTTTAAAACTTCTTTTAAAACCCTTGGGTGCAGGCCATCAGGTCCTGGCGACTTGTCTGCCTTTAGTCCCATCAGTTTGTCCAGCACCTTTTCCCTCGTGATAGAGATTGTTACAAGTTCCTCCCTCCCATTTACACCTTGTTCATCTATTATTGTTGGGCTGTTTATAGTGTCCTCCACCGTGAAGACTGATGCAAAATATTGGTTTAAATTATCAGCCATTTCCCTGTTGTTAATTCCCCATTCTCATCCTCACAATCAATTTTCTCCCTCTTTATTAGTTTTTTAGTCATCCGCTGCTGGTTTCTGAAAGCTTCCCAGTTCTCTGGCCTACCACTTGTTTTCGGGGCATTGTATGCCTTTGCTTTTGATTTGATGCTCTTCTTAACTTCCTTTGTTATCCGCGGGTGGTTCATCGTTCTCTTCAAGTCCTTCCTTCTGACTGGAATAAATGTTTGCTGAGTGTTATGAAATATCTGCTTAAACGTCTGCCACTGCTCATCTACTAACTTTCCCTTTAGTCTATCTTCCCAGCCTGCTTTAGACAACTCTTTCTTCATACCTCTGTAATTGCCTTTGTTTAAGTTGAAGACACTGGTTTGAGCCCCCAGTAGCCCACCTTCAAACTGAATTTGAAATTCTTCCATATTATGAACGCTTCCCCCTAAAGGATCTTTATTACAAGATCTCTTATTAATCCTACCTCATTACACAATACCAAATCTAAAATAGCCTGTTCCCAGGTAGGTTCTGCAACATATTGTTCTAAGTAACAATCCCTGAGGCACTCTCCAAATTTGTCTTGCATGCTACCCTTGCCAATTTGATTTGTCCAGTCTATATGCAGATTAAAATCACCCATGATAATTGCAGTGCCCTTCTTACATGCCTCTGCTATTTCCTGATTAATATCTTGCCCTACAGCGAGGCAACTCTTCGGGGGCCTATAGACCACTTCCACCTGTGATTTCTTTCCCTTGCTATTCCTTATTCCCACTCAAACTGATTCTATATCACGATCTGTTAAACTGATATCATTGCTCACAACTGCACTGATCCCTTCCTTTAATAGCAAAGCTACCCCACCTCCTTTTCCTTTCTGCCTATTCTTCCGGAACGTTGAATATCCTTGAATGTTTAGAATCTGGTCCTGGTCATCCTGCAACCACGTCTCAGTGATAGCTATCAAATCATATTCATTTATTTCTATCTGTGCCGTCAGCTCATCTTTCTTGTTACAAATGCTACGTGCATTCAGATAAAGAGCCTGAAGCTTTGTCTTTTTACCATTTTTACCTACTCTGGTTCTAATTTCTGCTGTACTCTTGTGCTTGTATTCTCTGTCCCTTCCTGTCACTCTCTGATTAATGTATGTTCCTTCACTACCCCGCACCTCTGCTCTCTTGTTACTATTCGAATTTTTAAACTTCCCTTCAATTGAACCCTCCCCCCCCACTATTTAGTTTAAAACCTTATCTACAACCCTAGTTATACGATTCGCCAGGACACTGGTCCCAGCATGGTTCAAGTGAAGCCCACCCCAACGGAACAGTTCTCTCTTTCCCCAGTACTGGTGCCAGTATCCCATGAATCGGAACCCATTTCTCCCACACCAGTCTTTGAGCCACACATTTACCTCTCTAATTTTATTTACTCTACACCAATTAGCACGTGGCTCAGGTAGTAATCCGGAGATTATTACCTTTGTGGTTCTGCTTTTTAATTTGGCCCCGAGCTGCTCATAGTCCCTCAGCAGAACCTCTTTCCTAGTCCTACTTATGTCATTGATACCTACGTGGACCACGACAACTGCATCTTTTCCCTCCCATCCAAGTTCCTCTCCAGCCAAGAAAAGATGTCCTTAAACAAAACAAGAAATGCTGGAATCACTCAGCAGGTCTGGCAGCATCTGTGGAAAGAGAAGCAGAGTTAACGTTTCGGTCAGCGACCCTTCTTCGGAAGATGTCCTTGACCTTGGCACTAGGTAGGCAACACAGCCTTTGGGACTCCCTGTCTTTGGTGCAGAGAACAGTATCTATTCCCCTAACTATGCTATCCCCTATTACAACTACATTTCTCTTTTCTCCCCCCACTTGAATGGTGCTCTGAACCACGGTGCTGTGGTTAGTTTGCTCATCCTCCCTGCAGTCTGTGCCCTCGTCCACACTGGGAGCAAGAACCTCATCCCTATTGGATAAGGGCACTGGCTGAGGCTCCTCCAGAGCTAAATTCTGGATCCCCATACCTGCCTCACTCGCAGTCACACCCTCCTGTCCCTGACCACAGTCCAAATTGGATGTAATTAATCTAAGGAGTGTGACTGTCTCCTGAAACAGAGTGTCCAGGTAACTCTCCCCCTCCCTGATGTGTCGCAGTGTCCGCAGCTCAGACTCCAGCTCATCAACTGGGAGTCGAAGGTCCTCAAGCAGCCAACACATCGCACTGGCGTCCACCAGCTCCCACATACTACAACTGCAACACGTCGCCAGCCCAGCCATCTCTATTTGATTTAATTAATTAATTTGGATCACAGTATTTAAGAAAAAAAACTATTTAAGTGTACTCTTAACCTGTAATGACGTCGCCTGATTTAAATTACTTGGCTCTCCACTCCTTTTATACCCCTGCTCCTCTTACCGCCACTGCTTCTGTGTCGGGCCTCACTCTCCACTCCTTTTATACCCTGGCTCCTCTCACCACTGCCGCTGCTTCTGGTGGCTTGTTGCTGTTAGAGGGTTCCTGCTGTGTTCAAAAAGGCAGAGAGTAGTAATTGTACTTCCTAGTAATTCATTGTCCATGTAGCGTTTGAGACGATTTTGAGAATAGTGATAAGATGCTGCATAAATGCTACTACCTTCCCCTAACCCCCTCCCCCCACCGCCAGCCCTTAGCTCCATTTGCGCGCTAAGATTACAGCAAAGTATCGTGATGGAGGTGTGAATTTTTCATAGGCTGTCCGCATGAACTGTGAGAAACAGCTCGCAGCACATTTACAGTTTCTGTGCTTCCCAACTGGTTGCTGGAGAGAGCATTTGAGTGGTTTGACACCAAGGTAAAGCTCTGCTCTGGTGTTTCCAGGTCTGGTACTGCTGGAAGCGATTAGACTAATTAAAAGTATTACACACCACTTGTGTTTATTGGTATGTACAACTTTTTTTCTCCTATAGTCAGCTGGTACCTGTATATTAAACATACTTAGTGAGAAAGAGCTGGGGGGTGCCCTTTAAATAGTTCATCCTCAAATGCAGGGGAAATAATCAAACATTTTCTTTCTTTATAGTCTTTCTTGTCCAAGGTACTAAATTATTTAGTGAAGTGCAGAAACTATTGATATTTGGCAAATGCAGCAGCCTTTTTGTGCACAAAATACCACAACAGCAATGAGATGTACAACTTGTTAAATAGCAACATGGGTAGGCCATTGAACTACTCGAGCCTGTTGCATAGGAATAGAAGGAGGCCATTCAGCCCTTCAAGCCTGATCCACAAGTTAATTAGATCATGGCTGATCTGTATCTTAATTCCACCTTACCTGCCGTGGTCCCGCCACCTTCGTAATTGAGGGAAGTATTTTGACCCAGGCACCAGGAGAACTCCTTGCTTCCCTTTGAATAGCGCCATAGGATCTTTAACCTCCATAGATT
The DNA here is from genome assembly GCF_036365525.1 of Heterodontus francisci. Lineage (NCBI taxonomy): Eukaryota > Metazoa > Chordata > Chondrichthyes > Heterodontiformes > Heterodontidae > Heterodontus > Heterodontus francisci. The sequence continues at coordinate 118,391,989 of NC_090380.1, read as the reverse complement.
AGGCATTCAAATCCTGGATTGGGGCTCGAACTCATAACCTGCCATAAGTCCTGCCATCTGAGGCAAGGTTGAAGGAGAATAAGTAGATAAGGAGATAAATTGGACAGCTCTTTTGAAGAGCTGGTACAGGTATGTTGGGCTGAATAGCCTCCTTTTGTGCTCGATGATTCTAAGTTCTTTTTGAGGTTGAGAGATCAGTGGGGGTTGAATTTTTCTCTCCTTTATGGTCAGAGGTGATGCCTGTGGTCACAGTGGTCTGGTTGGGATTGGAAACTCAACCTGTGGGCATCCCTCAACATTTGAAATGATTATATTCTGGAATGTGGGGGCGGTGGACAGTTTGTTTGTTGGTCAGATGCTGTGGAAAATGTCATTTCTTTGCAGGCGAGGATAATGTGAGCACTTGTCTGTCTGTGCTTTCAGCACAGCTTGCATTTTTAAAAAAACTCTGTATTGATTTTGATCAACAACAAAAAGATAAAAAATGACAGCCTATTTGTGAGGAAATTTATGTAACGACCCAGAGAGCAAAAAAGATCAGCTACATTAAAAAGCAAAAGAAAATGACAAAGGAAAAGTAACATGCTCCTATGTGTTTTTTTTTGTATGCATATGCAGTCGCTTTGGGACTCCTGATGAGTTGAAGGAGCTGGTCGACACAGCCCACTCGATGGGACTGGTTGTGCTGCTTGATGTTGTGCACAGCCATGCGTCAAAAAACACGGAGGACGGTCTCAACCTGTTTGACGGGACTGATTCCTGCTTCTTCCACTCAGGAACCCGTGGCACTCACGCACAGTGGGACAGCAGACTTTTTAACTATTCAAAGTAAGTGGTTTGAAAATGTCTTTCTCATCCCATTAGTGTTCACATTTTTCTTTCTTCACTTCCCCCTCTACTTTTCTTCATTTATATAATAAATACCTCAATCTGGCTAAGCTCTGTTAAGTTTTCTTGTAGACAGCATCCTGCTGTTGAAGCTGAACAAATTCTTTGTAACTCTCTCTAATTAGTTCTCCAAGGACTCTTTCAGCTGGATATTTTTGCAAGTTTTGCCAGAAGACAGTGAAATCAGAATCATTTTGTTTGAATTATATAATTTTTTGATTCTTTTTTTTCACTCGACCTTGATAATCCATCTTTGTTGTACGTTGATCCAAACCAAGTCACAGTGAATCACAAGGTGGAGCGTCTTGGTGAACAAAGGACGATTGCTGAGTAAGGTCACCCGGCAGAATCTGAGGGTTATTGACAACACAGGACTGCTGGCTCACCACCCCAGCAGTTCTGAAGGCTTGTTTATCCAATGTTCTCTCCGACTCTCAAGGTGCTGTGTTGTCTCCTGCTCACTGTGGACCTCCTCTTATCCATTTTCTTTCTGCTCTCCCGCCCTCACCATCGCTGTCCCTTGCCCTCCCTCACTTTTCACTGGTGGCCTCTCAATTGACTCGTTTTCTCCACAGTCTGAATGTTGTGTGTAAAATGATAAGGTGAGACTATAGTTGAATAGAATGGGCCTATATTTTGTGATGTTTAGAAATAGGAGAGATCATTTCAATGAAACCTAAAATTCTTAGTGGGCTCGGCAGGGTGGATACTGGGAGGATGTTTCTCTTGGCTGGGAACTGGGGGTACCTGTCTCAGAATGAGGGGTTAGCCATTTTAGGACTGAGATAAGGAGAAATCTCGTCAATCAAAGGATATGAATCTTTGGAATCCTCTACCGCAGGGACCTTCGGCTGCTCAGTTGTTGAGTATATTTAAGACTGAAATACATAGATTTTTGGACTCTAAGGGAATCAAGGGACCTGGCATCCAGCAGGAATGTGGAGTTGAGGTAGAAGATTAGCTGTTATCCTGGTAAATAGCGGCTCAGGCTTGAGGGGGCATGTGGCCCAGTACTGTTCCTATTTATTACAAAATGCGAGCATGAGAAAGGAGGAGTGAGCAAAAAAGATCGTCTTATAGTTATATTTTTCCTGGTGTCCCTTTTCTAAAATAACTAATAAGGAGACAACTGCATTTTCCCAGTGTCATCAGCCACATAACCAAACCCAAGTCCCACCGCTTTTAAAGTGGCGCAACTAATAAAGACCAGAACCATAAATTTTAAAAAAAAATTTATTTAGAGATACAGCACTGAAACAGGCCCTTCGGCCCACCAAGTCTGTGGCGACCAAGAACCACCCATTTATACTAACCCTACAGTAATCCCATATTCCCTACCACCTACCTACACTAGGGGCAATTTACAATGGCCAATTTACCTATCACCTGCAAGTCTTTGGCGGTGGGAGGAAACTGGAGCACCCGGCGAAAACCCACGCGGTCACAGGGAGAACTTGCAAACTCCGCACAGGCAGTACCCAGAATTGAACCCGGGTCCCTGGAGCTGTGAGGCTGTGGTGCTAACCGCTGCGCCACTGTGCCTCCTATAAAATAAAGGAAACTTGTAAATATCAATGGTAATGTTGCCAGTGTTTTTTTTCTTTTATGGAATGTGAGCATCTCTGACAAGGCCAGCATTTATTGCCCATCCCTAAGTGCCCTTGTGAAGGTGGTGGTGAGCCGTCTTCTTGAACCATTTCAGTCCATGTGATGTAGGTACACCCACAGTGCTGTTAGGAAGGGAGTACCAGATTTTTGATTGAGTGACAGTGAAGGAACGGCAATGTATTTCCAAGTCAAGATGGTGGCTTGGAGGGCAACTTGCAGGTGGTGGTGGCCGCATGCATCAGCTGCCCTTAGACTTCTAGGTGGTAGAGGTCACAGGTTTGGAAGGTACTGTCCAAGGAGGCTTGGCGAGTTGCTGCAATGCATCTTGCATATGGTACACACTGCTGCCACAGTGCACCAGTGGTGGAGGGAATGAATGTTGAAGGTGGTGGATGGGGTGCCGATCAAGCAGGCTTTTTTTAAAGTTCATTCATAGGATGTGGGCGTCACTGGCTGTGCCAGCATTTATTGCCCATCCTAATTGCCCTGGAGAAGGTGGTGGTGAGCTCCATTCTTGAACCGCTGCACTGACCATCTCCATTTCTGACGTTATGATGGAGAAAAGATGGTGAAGCAACTGAAGTTGGCTGGGCCTAGGACACTACCCTGAGGAACTCCTGCAGTGATGTCCTGGGGATGAGATATTTGGCCTACAACAACCACAACCATCTTCTTTTGTGCTAGGTATGACTCCAACCAGTGGAGCGTTTCCCCTGATTCCCATTGACTTCAATTTTGTTAGGGCTGCTTGATGCCACACTGGGTCAAATGCTGCCTTGATGTGAACGGCACTCACTCTCACCTCACTTCTTGAATTCAGCTCTTTTGTCCATGTTTAGATCAAGGCCGTAATGAGGTCTGGAGCTGAGTGGCCCTGGCAGAAACCAAACTGATCATGGTGAGCAGGTTGTTGCTGTGTAAGTGGCACTTGATGACACTGTTGATGACTCCTTCCATCACTTTGCTGATGATTGAGAGTAGACTGATGGGGCAGTAATTGGCCAGATTGGATTTAGAACATAGAACAAAATGCAGCACAGAAGGAGGCCATTCAGCCCATTGTGTCCCACCGCCCGAATAAACTATCCACCAGAACTAATCCCACCTTTCAGCACCTGGTCCATATCCCCACAGGTTACAACACCTTAGGTGCATGTCCAGGTACCTTTTAAAATAATTGAGGGTCTCTGCCTCCACCATCGATCCTGGCAGTGAATTCCAGACACCCACCAACCTCTGGGTGAAAAAGTTTCTCCCCATTTTCCCCTCTAATCCTTCTACCAATCACCTTAAGTCTGTGTCCTCTGGTAACCGACCTCCCCGCCAGGGGAAACAGGTCCTTTCTGTCTACTCTGTCTAGGCCCATCATAATTTTGTACACCTCAATCAAGTCACCCCTCAGATCCTCAATTCCAGGGAAAACAACCCCAACCTATCCTAAAAGCAAAATACTGCAGATGCTGGAAATCTGAAATAAAAACAAGAAATGCTGGAACCACTCAGCAGGTCTGGCAGCATCTGTGAAAAGAGAGGCAGAGTTAACGTTTCGGGTCAGTGACCTTTCTTCGGAACCTACCCAACCTATCCTATCTTTCCTAATAGCTGAAACCCTCAAGCCCTGGCAACATTCTTGTAAATCTCCTCTGCATTCTCTCCAGAGCAATTATGTCCTTCCTGTAATGTGGTGACCAGAACTGTACGCAATACTCCAGCTGCGGTCTAACCAGCGCTCTATACAGCTCCAGCATCACATCCCTGCTTCAGTACGCTATACCTCTGCCAATAAAGGAAAGCAATCCATATGCCTTCTTGGCCACTCTATCTCCCTGTCCTGCCACCTTCAGGGACCTGGAGAAATTTGAGAGGTGGTTTGAGAGCTTCAGTTGTTGGCTATGTGACAGTAACTTGTTTAGAAATGCGCAGTCCTAAATCCTATTACAAGCTTCAAATAACAGGAAAGAATATGCTGAACCTGGTGCATACTGAGTCAGATGACTGCAGCCACGATAGTGCTAGAAGCTGCTGCTGTAGGACCAGCACCTGATCACTTTTGAGAAGTTTGTATGTGTATATCTGAATTTGCACAAATTCCTGTTCCCTCTTCACCCATTATGCTCGCTAACCTACATTGGCTTCAGGTCCAGCAACACCTTAAATTTAAAATGCCCAGCCTTATGTTTACTCCCTTCATGACCTCACTCCTCCCTATCTCTGTAAACTCCATCAGACGTACTACCTTGCATGATCTCGGCCTTCCTCCAATTCTGGCCTTTTGCCCACAACCAATTTCCTTTGTCCCCACCATTGGCGGCCATGCATTTGGCTGCCTGGGTCCTAAGCTCTGGAATTCCCTTCCTTACACCTCGCCGCCTCTTTTCCTTTTTCTCCTCTAAGATGCTGCTTAAAACCTACCTCTTTAACCGGTTAACTGTCCTTATACCTCATTGGGTAGCTCAGTATCCAATTTTATTTGATGCTTCTGTGAAGCACCCTGGGACATTTTCAACTATGTTACAGATATTGTATAAATACAATTCATTGTTGGTGATCTTCTCAGCTCTAGCACCCTCCATTGTTGGGGAAACTACTGACATCTCGGTCCAGCCCAATTGGCCAAAGAACGACAACTTGTATTTATATAGCGCCTTTAACATGGTGCTTCACAGGCAAGATTTGTTACCGAGCGCATAAGGAGATACTAGGGCAGATGGCCAAAAACTTGGTCAAGGAGGTAGGTTTTGAGGAGCCTCTTAAAGGAGAAAAAAGAAGAGAGGTGGAAAGTTTTAGGGAGGGAATTCTGGAGCTTAGGGCTTTGGCAGCTGAAGGCACTGTCATCAGTGGTGGAACAACTGAAATCGTGAATGCTCAAGAGGCCAGAATTGGAGGAGTGCAGATATCTAAAACGGTTGTGGGACTGGAGGAGATTACCAAGCCAGGGAGGGGTGAGGCCAAGGAAGGATTTGAAAACAAGAATAAGAATTTTAAAATTGAGGTGTTGCTTAACCACTGGTCAGTGTAACTCAGCAATTAGGGTAGGGTAGGCGGTGGCGTAGTGGTATTATCACTGGACTAGTAACCCAGAGACCCAGGGTATTCCTCTGGGGACATGGGTTCGAATCCCACCACAGCAGAAGGTGGAATTTGAACTTAATAAAAATCTGGAATTAAAAACTAGTCTAATGATGGCCATGAAACCATTGTCGATTGTTGTAAAAACCCATCTGGTTCACTAATGTCCTTTAGGGAAGGAAATCTGCTGTCCTTACCTGGTCTGGCCTACATGTGACTCCAGACCCACAGCAATGTGGTTAACTCTTACATGCCCTCTGAAATGGTCTAGCAAGCCACTCAGTTGTACCTAACCGCTACGAAGTCTACCTAACAGCACTGTGGGTGTACCTATCCCACATGGACTGCAGCAGTTCAAGAAGGCAGCTCACCACCACCTTCTCAAGGGCAATTAGGGATGGGCAATAAATGCTGGCCTGGCCAGTGACGCCCACATCCCGTGAATGAATAAAAAAAAAATTACAGGAGTGATCAGTGAACAGGACTTGGTGCGAGTTTGGACTCGGGCAGCAGTGTGTTGCCAAACAGGAATGGCCATCTCTCCGGCTGCCTGTGTAGCCAAACCCTTATATAAAGCATCACCTTCAGGGTCTGGGGAGGAAAGGGGAGTAATCTGAACAACGAAACTTTTTCTTAAAATGCATAGGTCAGAACAGGGTCATGTTTATTGTGTAAAGTTTATTGATTTTCTTATTCTTTTTAATGAATCTATTAATGTTTTGAGACTTTGAAATCTGCTGGACTCAGGAAAACATTTCTCCTTGCTGCGATATCCTGCATTTTTTTTTTTGCTTACTGGTGCCAAACGTTGAAAAGGTTTCGGAGTTGGGAGCTAATTGGCCTCCTTCCTCCTCAAAAGTGACAGGTACTGCTAAATTATGAAAAAGGAACCCTTTTAAAAGTCACCAGAGATTGGAAAAGTGCAGTCTTTGTGGCTATCTTAAGTTAATGAAACCCATATCTAGCTGAAAACACATGGCCACTTACCTTTATGAACTGACACTGCAAATTGATGTAGCTCCTGAGTGCCTCACCACACGCTGAGAGTGCAGAGACCCTTGGTCAGTCTCCAGCAAGGAGCAGCTACCATGATGGTGTCTCACAAACTCCTCCCAAGAGCCTGCTAGATGTATCACTAACCCAGAGAGTCTCGGATTCAAATCTTCAGCTTCCCAGAATTAGCTGATCATAGCTGGAGGGATGCCAGAATAGACCTCAGCATCACGAGGTCGTGGAAGGGAACGGTTTACCAGAGTTCTGGATCTAAATCGTTGCCCATCTCTCGCTTGAAACTGTGCCAGCCTTGATCTTAGTGTTGGCTCAGAGGGAATCAGTAGGTTGTGGTTTCAAACCCCACTTGAGATTTGAGCACATAATCTAGGCTGACACCCCCAGTGCTGCACTGTCAGAGGTGACATCTTTTGGATGAACCATTAAACTGAGACCCTTTCTACTATCTCAGGTGGCTGTAAAAGATCCCATGGTACTATTCTAAAGAAGAGCAGGGGAGTTCTCCCTGGTGTCCTGGCCATTGTTTATCCCTGAACCAACACCAGTAAAAATGGCTATATAGTTTTCTGATTGCTGTTTGTGGGAGCTTGCTGTGTGCAAATTGGTTTTCAGCAGTGACTACATTTCAAAAAAAAGTACTTCAGTGGCTGTAAAACACTTTGAGACATCAAGGTTGTGAAAGGTGCTATACAAATGCAAGTTTCTTTTGTTTTTTGCTTTGCATTCTTGCATGTTCTAGTAGGAGTCGATGATCAGGAATGGCCTATTTTACAACTTCATATCCCAGAGATGAGGCAGTCAGTTGGCAAGATGAGGTAACTCAGCACAGAGAGTAAATCTTCTGGCCTGCATGGTATGTTACTGAGGTAGTCAGTGCCATCCAGTTGAGTTCTGAGGATCTGTTCGCAATAAGCAGTTGCCCAGGAATTGGCTTACCTCTGCCTTTTAACTCAATGAATTGAAACAAATCAATGTAGCAAAACACATGTTTCCTAATTCCTTTCATTGCTCGCGATATTTAGAAAATCTTATAAAAATTCAATGCGTTTTAAATGGAGTTATTAATGATTGTGAGATTGTTATTGATTTGAATTTTTCTTTAAACAGCAATCGACAGCAATCCTTGCTCTCTTTGTGGCTCTGTCACAAACCCAATATATTCACGCAGATGTAAAGGCTGATTGAGAACACTGCCATTTATTTCAGGGCTCTCTATCCAACCTGCAGCATTTGTTCAAGTGCAGAGGATTACAGTATGAGGAGCACAGGATTATCCCTGACATTTTTATAATAGGAAGATAACCTATTGTGTTCAAATCAAAAAAGAATTCTCCCCCATTATTCAGGCTCTTTAATTATATAAATTTGCCAAAATGTGGAGGACAAAAGATGATTAAATGACAAGAAGTGACAATGCAACAAGATAAAAGGAGGCAATAATGAAAGAAATTAGAGAAATAAAAGATGTATACAAGACCCAGAGGATGTGTCAATAATTAAAGCAGAGGAGGAGGGAAGTATTGGAAATCTGGAGAAGCAGAGAAGACAGGTAGACCCCAAGGGTGCAGGCCACCCAGCATCTGTGTACTGAGTGGGGATCCCCACCCCAAGTGTTGGACAAGCAGATTTATAAAGCTACAGATAGTAATATGTTTGATAATTTATTTAATTTATTGTTGCTAAAACATACATCTTAAACGCCCTAAACAGCCATACAAAGTAACAGATTGAGCCTCGGATCCAAAACTAATGTAGGTAGACATCGACGAAGACCTACGAATGTTGCTTTTCCAAGCCTGTTCACAACACTGGGTCTCGAAGAAAGCAATTGTCTCTTTCTTTCCTTATGACGAGGTAAAAACTAAATTGGATAGCCACTGAAAATGAGCACAGAAATCGCGATGTGCAATGAACCCACGCCAATTGATTGCAATTCAGGCAGCTCACACTTCATGCTGCCTGCTCATTTGAATGATCTCTGCATCCAGCCAGTGCTAGCTGTGCCATTCATTGGCTGAATGCATCCTCGGGGGCCAGTATCTTGAGTGGCTAGCACCACTTAAAGCTAGCTTGCAGTATTTAATGGGGAGGTGCATTATGGCTGGACAGGTGCTGGGAGAATTGGTTGAAGAGAATCTGACCTTGAAAAGAGTGAGGAGTGGCACAAAATTGGAGTGCGGACTCCAAGGTTTTTGAACGCTGCACTGGGCTGAAGGAGGTAGAAAGGAGGAGAACTCCTGCATCCTCGGGGTCCGGTGGGAGGGTGGGGGTGGAGTGAGGCGTCTGTCTGTCCAGCAAAACACTCAGAAGGCAGTCGAAGCAGATAGCCATCGAGATAAACGTCCAGCCCCAAGGACCTGGATGAAGTGCCGTAAGAAGTTCAGTGACCCCACATGTGAATGCATCTTCAAATGCCATATCCCACAAACTGCACCACTAGCCTCAGACACTGCTCAACTCACCACACTCCCAACACTCACCTACCAACAATCTCTATCAATCAGAACTTGTACCTGGCCTTCATATACTCCACTGCACCCTCACACACTTAACTCTGCTGCAAACCTCACACCCACTTCTCAGCTTGCAGACCTGCCAGCTGTTCAACCATGACAGCCACATCAACCAAACAGATTGCAACACACTTACTGACAGACTGCTTTCTCTCTGGCAAGGCACGTGACGTACAACCAGAGGCAGTAGGAGCTAATGGGTGGGGGACAAATGTGCCTGCATGTTCTAACCCCTGTGGAGGAGACGGTGCTGACCATTATTGAAATGGCCATTCCTGAGGCTGTAGCCAGCAGTGGGGCTGAAATTATTGAAGATGACTGTGTCCTCATAGCTAATCCTGCTCATCTCCCACTTCTCCCAATCCCACAATCCTTTCTCATTTATAAGGTGCAGATGGTGTAACTATGCACCTCTTGCTTAACTCCTACCCCACCGCCACCCTTTCACTGCATCCTTATCCTTATGCCTTTTTCATTTCCGATCCCCAAGAACTGAAAACTGACTAGGCAGTGAAGGGGCAGTAAGAAGACAGTGATGATAAAGACATAATACATTTGCTTCATTTCACACACTCTGCCACCAACTCAGAATAAAAAAAGGGCCATTATCTTTCATGGGATGTGGGCATTGCTGGCAAGGTTGGAATTTATTGCCCATCCCTAACTGCTCTTGAGAAGGTGATGTTGAGCCGCTGCCTTTAACCGCTGCAGTCCATCTGGTGCAGGTACACCCACAGTGCTGTTAGGAAGGGAGTTCCAGGATTTTGACCCAGCGACAGTGAAGGAACGGCGATATAGTTCCAAATCAGGATGATGTGTGTCATGGAAGGGAACTTGCAGGTTGTGGTGTTCCCATGCATCTGCTGCCCTTGTCCTTCTAGGTGGTTGCAGGTTTGGAAGGTGCTGTCTAAGGAGCCTTGGTGAGTTGCTGCAATGCATCTTTTAGATGGTACACACGACTGCCACTGTGCGTCGGTAGTGGAGGGAGTGAATGTTTAAGTTGGTGGATGGGGTGCCGATCAAGTGAGCTGCTTTGTCCTGGATGGTGTTGAGCTTCCTGAGTGTTATTGGAATTGCGCTCATCCAGGCAAGTGGAGAGTATTCCATCACACTCCTGACTTGTGCCTGGTCGATGGTGGACAGGATTTGGGGAGTCAGGAGGTGAGTTACTCACCACTGAATTCCCACCCTCTGACCTGCTCTTGTAACCACAGTATTTATGTGGCTGGTCCAGTTCGGTTTCTGCTCAGTGGTAACCCCAGGATGTTGATAGTGGGAGATTGACCAGTGGTAATGCCATTGAATGTCAAGGGGAGATGGTTAGATTCTTCTTGTTGAAGATGGTCATTGCGTGGTGTGAATGTAACTCGCCACTTATCAACCCAAGCTTAAATGTTGTGCAGGTCTTGCTGCAGATGGACACAGACTGCTTCAGTATCTGAGGAGTTGTGAATGATGCTGAACATTGTGCAATCATCAGTGAATATCCCCACTTCTGACCTGATGATGGAGGGAAGGGCATTGATGAAATAGCTGAAGATAGTTGGGCCTAGGACACTACACTGAGGAACTCCTGTAGTGGTGTCCTCCAACAACCACAACCATCTTCCTTTGTACTAGGTATGACTCCAACCAGTGGGGAGTTTTCCCCCTGATTCCCATTGACTTCAGTTTTGCTAGGGCTTCTTGATGCCACACTCGGTCAAATGCTGACTTGCTCTCAAGGGCAGTCAGTCCCACCTCTTAAGGCATAAATTAGAGCCGGGATCTACACATGGTGAGGTACCAGGCAGAAGTGGGCTCCAACCAGGGTAAGAACAATGTAGGTGCCAGCTTACCGGAGGGCGAGGTCAGCTCCTGTTCTGCTGCAGAAGACTCAGATGAGGACTTCGATGGGGCAACCTACAGGTGAATGCTGATGGATATGCAGAACTAAATACTTGGTGCATAGGTAAGCCTGGCAGAAAGGCTGCTGTCGCTGTCGAGTAGCATACAGGAGTCCAGCACCAATTTGGCACAGGGCTTTGCGCAGAGCTTGGAGCCCATCATTTCCATTGCAGCACAAGCAGCAACCATCCAGTGTCTCAGAACTACGGCAGGAGGTCAGACTGCTACCATGCAAGGTCAGACTTCTGCCATCATGTCTGTAGGTTACAGTGTACAAGGGGCTTACATCTGTGCTCCAACAGATTACAAGGATCGTTGAAAGGAAGTGGGAATGGCTCCATAGAGCAGCTCCCTGCTGTCCTTTCTCAGGAAGACAGTATTTGTCCTCCCACCTGCACCAGTACCCTTGCTGTTGCACGTTAGCCAGACTGTTGCCGCCCATGCTGAGATGGTGCAGTTTGGAGCCGGTCTTTCTATGCCCAGAGCTGCTTGAATTCATCCTCTAAGGCAACTGTAGTCTCCTCTACTGAAGTTCACTGCTGAGGTTCAGGTATGGAATGTATTCCTGAACACCCTCGATGGATATGAGAGACAATTTTTCCCTCCTTCTCTTCCTTACTTTTCCAGCAGCTTGTCCTGCTCAGCATTGCCTCTCTATTCTCCAAGTCAGGCTTTATTGCAAGACTACTAGTGCACCCATATATAATAAAAATCAAAATACTGAAGATGCTGGAAATCTGAAATAAAAACAAAGTGTTGGAAATACTCAGGTCTGGCAGCATCTGTGGAGAGAGAAGCAGAGTTAACTTTTCAGGTCTGTGACCTTTCATCATGTCTGGGAGCGATTGGTTTCTGCAGAAGCCTTGAAGTCAGCAAAAAGCTCCTTCAGCACCTGCTGCACCATTCCCTGTCGACTTTTGCAACTTGAAATAACTATAGAAAGCACCAAACGCTTTGTAGAATTGTAGCAACAGCTAGAATAAATCAAAAAAACAACTAACCTGTAAATAGTTCATCCCTTTAAACATCACTCGTGAAGGTCCTTTCTGTTGCTTAACATGTGCTCAACTGTGTGAGGCTAAGAAAGTGTTGTCTGCAGTGTAGAGCTCCAAAATGGCATCGCTGGCATTAAATCAGTGCTACACACTGATTAACATCATGATCTGCCTGTTCTGTATACATCTGGCGGATATTCGCTAGGCAGGAGCTAATGCCTGCTCCAACATAGCTAACAGCATGTTTCACCCCACAAGTGTGTAAGTGTGAACACTTTGGAGCTCTGTAGGCACTCTTAGCACCCAATTTTCACGAGGATTCCTTTTACCTTCCTGTTGGATGCAACCCTATCCTATGTTTTACGTCCACCCAGTCACTCAAATTGATTACCAAACAGAAAGGAGAGGCCCTGTGCCTTTTCACACCATACTGTTACTTCCCATCATTGTTTTTCCTGAACCATAGCTTTGTTGAAAACAACCTTTGATGCAGGTTGTCATTGCACCATATTGCCTTTTATATTGCTATGATTTCCTGCCCTTAGTCTAATTCCATGACAATATGAAAGGTACAATTTAGCATAGCGGCACCTCATCAGACCCCTTCCCTAACCTGAGTGGCGTGAAACAGGGCTGTGTTCTCGCACCTACACTGTTTGGGATCATCTTCTCCCTGCTGCTCTCTCAGGCGTTCAAGTCTTCAGAAGAAGGAATTTTCCTCCACATAAGATCAGGGGGCAGGTTGTTCAACCTTACCCGTCTAAGAGCGAAGACCGAAGTACGGAAAGTCCTCATCAGGGAACTCCTCTTTGCTGACGATGCTGCATTAACATCCCACATAGAAGAGTGTCTGCAGAGACTCATCGACAGGATTGCAGCTGCCTGCAACGAATTTGGCCTAACCATCAGTCTCAAGAAAACGAATATCATGGGACAGGACGACAGAAATGTACCATCCATCAATATCAGCGACCCCGCTCTGGAAGTGGTTCAAGAGTTCACCTACCTGGGCTCAACCAGTAACCTGTCTCTCGATGCAGAAATCAACAAGCGCATGGGAAAGGCTTCCACTGCTATGTCCAGACTGGCCAAGAGAGTGTGGGAAAATGGCGCACTGACACGGAACACAAAAGTCCGAGTGTATCAAGCCTGTGTCCTCAGTACCTTTGCTCTACAGCAGTGAGGCCTGGGCAACGTATGTCAGCCAATGGCGACGTCTCAATTCATTCCATCTTCACTGCCTCTGGAGAATCCTTGGCATCAGGTGGCAGGACCGTATCTCCAACACAGAAGTCCTTGAGGCGGCCAACATCCCCAGCTTATACACCCTACTGAGCCAGCGGCGCTTGAGATGGCTTGGCCATGTGAGCCGCATGGAAGATGGCAGGATCCCTAAGGACACATTGTACAGCGAGCTCGTCACTGGTATCAGATCCACCAGCCGTCCATGTCTCCGCTTTAAGGACGTCTGCAAACGCGACATGAAGTCCTGTGACATTGATCACAAGTCGTGGGAGTCAGTTGCCAGTGATTGCCAGAACTGGCGGACAGCCATAAAGGCGGGGCTAAATTGTGGCGAGTCGAAGAGACTTAGCAGTTGGCAGGAAAAAAGACAGAGGCGCAAGGGGAGAGCCAACTGTGTAACAGCCCCGACAACCAATTTTATCTGCAGCACCTGTGGAAGAGTCTGTCGCTCTGGAATTGGCCTTTATAATCACTCCAGGCGCTGCTTCACAAACCACTGACCACCTCCAGGTGCTTACCCATTGTCTCTCAAGACAAGGAGGCCAAAGAAGAAGAAGAGGAGTCTAATTCCTGCTGTGAGGAAACCCCTGTTTCAAAAACCTGTGTGTTTGCTTCGTTGAGGGGTAAACACGAGCTTTTGGAGCCAATTCTGTCTACATTACCATTTTGTCTTTGTCGGAAACAAATAGAATGTAAAACATAGCAATATTTTTGCACCAAACACCAGCCCACCGCTTCCCCAAGCTCCAGAAGCTGGTGCTTCGATCTTACTGCTGGTTTTCCTGCTTCCTGAGAGAAGGTAGGAGTGTTGGTTAAGGTCTGAAGATGCTATACTCAAATGATATGGTCCGAAGCTGTAAAGTTTCTATTCACTTCTGATAACTTAGGCTTGAGTATTGGCCTCATCCTTCAGCTGCTCCTGGCAATTAAAGTGTCAACCGTGGCTCAGTTGGTACTACTCTTGCCTCCAAATTAGAAATTTGTGGGTTCAGATTCCCCCCCCTGCCCCCACCCCTCAGAGATTGAGCAGGATAATCATGTCTGATACTCCCAGTGCAGTATTGAGGGAGTGCTGCATTTTTTGAGGTGCCATCTTTTGGATGAGATGTTAAACTAAGGCCTGTCTGCCCTCTGGATAAAAAATATTCCATGGCACTATTGGAAGAAGAGCAAGGAGTTCTCCCCAGTGTCCTGGACGATATTTGTCCTTGAATTAGCATCGCTGTGACCATTGCTATTTGTGGGAGCTTGCTGTGTGCAAATTGCCTGCCATATTGCCTACATTACAACAATGAGTAGACTTAAAAAATGTATTTCATTGGCTGTAAAGCACTTTAGAACATTCTAAGATTGTGAAAAATGTGATTGAAATGCAAGTTCTTTATTTATATGTATCAATACAAACTTTAATCCCATTCCTTATCAGATAATTATTCATCTTATTTTTTTTGAAGAATTAAGTCAACACAGCACAAACTGCTTTTGGTGGCAATCACTTCCACCTAACTTCCCTTATAGGAAAGCTTGCCTTCTGATCTCTAGTCTAAAGGACGAGAGGTTAGGCAGTTTGGTAATATAATGACAAAGGTACAACAACACTTTTAACGTAGTAAAAGTCCCAAGGCACTTAACAGGAGTGTTATCAACCAAAAATTGACACCTACACATAAGGAGATATTAGGATAGGTGACCAAAAGCTTGGACAAAGCAGTAGGTTTTAAGAATTGTCTTGGAGGAGAAGAGATAGGTAGTGAGGTAGAGAGGTCAGGGAGGGAATTCCAGAGCTCTGAAGGCCAAGACAGCTACAGGCACAAGCACCAATGGCGGAACGATTAAAAAAGCCAGAATTGACAGAGTGCAGAGATCTGAAGCAGTTACAGAGATAGGGAGGGGAAAGGCAATGGAGGGATTTGAAAACAAATGAGAATTTTAAAATAGAGGCGTTATTGGAATGTGAGCCGATCTAAGTCTGAACATGGGAATGATAAGTGAACATGTTGAAGTTCTGACACTTCAAACAGTAGCATGATGCTGTGAATATTTTATCGTATCTTACAGCCAGCTGGAGATCATTACTGGCCAACCAGACTTTTACTTACTCTTCCCTAAAACTGGAGTCCTACAAATCTTTTTTCTGTGTTCTGAGATGTTAGTGACACTGGCAAGGCAGCATTTATTGCCCATCTATACTTATCCTGAGGGTATTGAGTCAATCATGTTTAGGCAAGGATAGGATCTCTTCCCTGAAGGATATCAGTGAAACAGTTGGATTTTTATGACTATCCAGCAGCTTCATTGGTCATTTTCCTGGTACTAGGTGTTATGACTGAAGTGGGAGGAGTGCACTGTCTTTTCTAGTTCCACTTCTCCACAGGTCACAGCATATATTTAAATATTTACCCAGTTAATGATAAACACCAACCAGGTTTTTTTTTAATAAACAGAAAAAGTAAAAGTTTATTATAGAACAAGACATAACCAGTGGTGAAGCAAAGCATTAACGCACAGATTGTGATATGAAAGTTCCCTTTCACCTTAGCCCCTCACACACACACACACGCACACAGGTTAACTGGAAGAAATAGAGCTTTTCTTTTTAGAGCTCGGTTACAAAAAAAGATAAAAAATAATACTTTGGCCAAATACTTGATAATTCATGAAGAAAAAGAAGATATGGAAAGATGTCATTTGTCCCTTTTTTGGTTTGGTGTCCCGAATACACGTCGACAGCTGTCAATGAATTACTCCAGAGAAAGATCTCATTCAGGTGGCGTCGAGGATTTTTCTGGCAGCTTTTTCTAGGGTCTCGGGAGAAATGTGGCAACAGGAGTTTCAAGCAGGCCTTTCAGGATGAATGTAGCATCAGTTTATTTCTTACACTCGCTCCCAAGAGCTTCTCAAAGAGATGGAAAAGGCTGAGCTGTAGTGACTGCTCTCCTGGCTGGTTTTTAAAACTCCAACTCAAAACGCTGTCCATACCCCAACTGCCTGTCCAAAGCGAAAGCAAAACAATATCTCAAGAGTCAAGCCTTATGACCCTTATAAATCTTGACCTGTCAAATCTCTGTTAACATCTCCTCAAGGGAAAAAGCCCCTTTTGGATATTTATCTGAAGACAGATGACTTCCAGTACAATAATATAATCAAAGCAAAATATTGCAGATGCTGAAAATCTGAAATAAAAACAAGAAATGCTGGAAATACTCAGCAGGTCTGGCAGCATCTATGGAGAGAGAAGCAGAGTTAACATTTCAGGTCGGTGACCCTTCATCAGAACATGTTTGCAAACAAGACCCCTCAGTCCTTACAGTGACCCCAGTGAAAAAAACATCCATAGAATCCTTTTCAGTTTTCCCAAATAAAACACAAGTCCTCAAAATTTAACAAAAAATTTAAGTACTTTCGTAACATAGGCCACAAATTACAAGATTTATTGAGTTCAGTTTCACAACTTGTCATGGTGGGATTTGAACTCCATGACCTCTGAGTTACTGGTCCAGTCCCATGACCACTAGGCTCCAATACTTGAACATGGGAATCAGGTAGGACCTGAGCCTAGGTTATCTAATTGGTGTAAATGTACATTGGGGTGAGACAAAGCACAGGTAAATTTATATGAACAGGTTATTCCTGGCCTCTCACCCTATTAAGATTTGAAATATCAGATATCAGTTAATGTTTGCAGCCTCGTGTGTATTTGAGCCCTACAAATCAGGAGAGTCTTAGCTTTGATTTCTAGTCTGTGCTGTTTGCTGATTTTAGATGGGGTAGTAACAGGACTACAGTTGTTCTCTGTGCCCTGAGCGAAGGCAATTTAAAAAAAAAAGAATTTTAGAACATAGAACAGTACAGCACAGTACAGGCCCTTCGGCCCACGATGTTGTGCCGAACCTTTAACCTACTCTAAGATCAAACTAACTACCTACCCTTCATTCTACTATCATCCATGTACCTATCCAAGAGTCGCTTAAATGCCCCTAATGTATCTGCTTCTACTACCACCGCTGGCAGCGCATTCCACGCACCCACCACTCTCTGTGTAAAGAACCTACCTCTGACATCTCCCCGAAACCTTCCTCCAATCACCTTAAAATTATGCCCCATGGTGATAGCCCTTTCCACCCTTTGAAAAAGTCTCTGACTATCCACTCTATCTATGCCTCTCATCATCTTGTACCTCTCTATCAAGTCACCTCTCATCCTTCTTCGCTCCAATGAGAAAAGCCCTAGCTCCCTCAATCTTTCTTTGTAGGACATGCCCTCCAGTCCAGGCAGCATCCTGGTAAATCTCCTCTGCACCCTCTCTAAAGCTTCCACATCCTTCCTATAATGAGGCGACCAGAACTGAACACAATATTCCAAGTGTGGTCGAACCAGGGCCTTATAGAGCTGCAGCATAACCTCGCGGCTTTTAAACTCAATCCCCCTGTTAATGAAAGCCAACACACCATACGCCTTCTTAACAACCCTATTAACTTGGGTGGCAACTTTGAGCGATCTATGGACATGGACACCAAGATACCTCTGTTCCTCCACACTACCAAGAATCCTGTCTTTAAGCCTGTATTCCGCATTCAAATTCGACCTTCCAAAATGAATCACTTCACACTTTTCCAGGTTGAACTCCATCTGCCACTTCTCAGCCCAGCTCTGCATCCTGTCAATGTCCCGTTGCAACCTACAACAGCCTTCCACACTATCCACAACTCCAGCAACTTTCGTGTCATCGGCAAACTTGCTAACCCAGCCTTCCACTTCCTCATCCAAGTCACTTATAAAAATCACAAAGAGCAGAGGTCCCAGAACAGATCCTTGTGGAACACCACTGGTCACCGAGCTCCATGCTGAATACTTTCCATCTACTACCACCCTCTGACTTCTGTGGGCCAGCCAATTTTGTATCCAGACAGCCAACTTTCCCTGAATCCCATGCCTCCTTACTTTCTGAATCAGCCTACCATGGGGAACCTTATCAAACGCCTTGCTAAAATCCATATACACCACATCCACTGCTCTTCCTTCATCAATGTCTTTTGTCACATCTTCAAAGAATTCAATAAGGCTTGTGAGGCATGACCTGCCCCTCACAAAGCCATGCTGACTGTCTCTAATCAAACTATGCTTTTCCAAATAATCATAAATCCTGTCTCTCAGAATCCTCTCCAATAATTTGCCCACTACCGACGTAAGACTGACTGGTCTATAATTCCCAGGGTTATCCCTATTCCCTTTCTTGAACAAGGGAACAACATTTGCCACCCTGCAATCATCCGGTACTACTCCAGTGGACAGTGAAAACGCAAAGATCATCGCCATAGGCGCAGCAATCTCTTCCCTCGCTTCCCGTAATATCCTTGGGTATATCCCGTCTGGCCCCGTGGACTTATCTGTCCTCATATCATTCAAAATTTCCAGCACATCCTCCCTCTTAACCTCAACCTGTTCGAGCATATCAGCCTGTTCCATGCTGTCCTCACAAACGACCAGGTCCCTCTCACTAGTGAATACTGAAGCAAAGTATTCATTTAGGACCTCCCCTACCGCCTCCGACTCCAGGCACAAGTTCCCTCCACTATCCCTGATCGGCCCTACCCTCACTCTGGCCATCCTCTTGTTCCTCACATAAGTGTAGAACGCCTTGGGATTTTCCTTAATCCTACCCGCCAAGACTTTTTCATGTCCCCTTCTAGCTCTCCTAAGTACATTCTTCAGTTCCTTCCTGGCTACCTTGTAACCCTCTAGAGCCCTGTCTGATCCTTGCATCCTCAACCTTAAGTAAGCTTCCTTCTTCCTCTTGACTAGCTGTTCCACATCTCTTGTCATCCAAGGTTCCTTCACCCTACCATCCCTTCCCTGCCTCATCGGGACAAACCTATCCAGCAGTCGCAGCAAGTGCTCCCTAAACAACCTCCACATTTCTGTCGTGCATTTCCCTGAGAACATCTGTTCCCAATTTATGCTCCCCAGTTCCTGCCTAATAGCATTGTAATTCCCCCTCCCCCAATTAAATATTTTCCCATCCCGTCTGCTCCTGTCCCTCTCCATGACAATAGTAAAGGTCAGGGAGTTGTGATCACTATCACCAAAATGCTCTGCCACCGAGAGATCTGCCACCTGGCCTGGTTCGTTGCCAAGCACCAAGTCCAACATAGTCTCCCCTCTAGTCGGCCTATCTACATATTGAGTCAGGAAACCTTCCTGGACACACCTGACAAAAACTGCTCCATCCAAACTATTTACGCTAAGGAGGTTCCAATCAATATTAGGGAAGTTGAAGTCACCCATGACAACAACCCTGTTACTTTTGCACCTTTCCAAAATCTGCCTCCCAATCTGTTCCTCCGTGTCTCTGTTGCTATTGGGGGGTCTATAGAAAACTCCCAATAAAGTGACTGCTCCTTTCCTGTTTCTGACTTCCACCCATAATGACTCAGTAGACAAACCCCCCTCGACGACCTCCCTTTCTGCAGCTGTGATACTATCCCTGATCAGCAATGCCACTCCCCCACCTCTTTTACCTCCCTCCCTATTCCTTTTGAAACATCTAAACCCCGGAACATCCAACATCCATTCCTGCCCGTGCGATATCCACGTCTCCGTAATGGCCACAACATCGTAGCTCCACGTACTGATCCATGCTCTAAGTTCACCACCCTTATTCCTGACACTTCGTGCCTTAAAATAGACACACTTCAACCCATCATACTGGCTGCAACTTTGCCCTGTCAACTGTCTAACCTTCCTCACAGACTCTCTGCACTCGGTATCTGCCTGTTCAACAGCTACCCCATCCACTGATCCGTGGCTCCGGTTCCCATCCCCCTGCCAAACTAGTTTAAACCCTCCCGAAGAGCTCTAGCAAACATCCCGCCCAGGATATTGGTGCCCCTCCAGTTCAGATGCAACCCGTCCTCCTTGTACAGGTCCCACCTTCCCCAGAAGGTATCCCAATGATCCACATATCTGAATCCCTCCCTCCTACACCAGTTCTGTAGCCACGTGTTCAGCTGCACTCGCTCCCTGTTTCTAGCCTCACTAGCACATGGCACCGGTAACAATCCTGAGATTACTACTCTGCTCGTCCTGCCTTTCAGCTTCCAACCTAACTCCCTAAATTCGCTTTTCAGGTCCTCATCCCTTTTCCTAGCTATGTCATTGGTACCGATATGTACCATGACCTCTGGCTGCTCCCCCTCCCCCTTAAGAATCCTGTGGACTCGATCCGAGACAAACCTGACACTGGCACGCGGGAGGCAACATACCATCCAGGAGTCTCGTTCGCGACCACAGAATCTCCTGTCTGTTCCTCTAAACATTGAATCTCCTATCACTATCGCTCTCCTATTCTCCCCCCTTCCCTTCTGAGCCACTGAGCCAGGCTCAGTGCCAGAGACCTGGCCACTGTGGCTTTCCTCTGGTAGGTCGTTCCCCCCCCAACCGTATCCAAAACGGTATGCGTATTATTGAGGGGAACGGCCACAAGGGATCCCTGCACTGTGCGCCTATTCCCTTTCCCTCCCCTGACGGTCACCCAGCTACCTTTATCCTGTAACTTAGGTGTCACTACTTCCCTATAACTGCTGGCTATCACCCCCTCAGCATCGTAAATGATCCGAAGTTCATCCAGCCCCAGCTCCAGTTCCCTAACGCGGTCTGCGAGGAGCTGGAGTTGGGTGCACTTCTCACAGGTGTAGGGATGTAATGCTGGATGTAGATGTTGCTGGCATGGTGGACATTTCTTGCCCGTACCTGGAAGCCCTTAGAAGGTGGTGGTGGACCCTCTTCTTGAACTGGTGTAGTCCAAAGTAGGGTCTTCAGAATTCTGACTCAGTGACAATGAAGGAACAGCCAATATAAGCGCTAGTTGGGATGGTGTGTGACTTGGAGAACTTGGAGGTGATGACGTTTCCATGCACTTGCTTCCTTTGTCCTTCTAGTTGGTGGAGGGAATGGATATTTAAGGTGGTAGATGGGGTGCCGATGGCTGCTTTGTCCTGGATGATGTCAAGCTTCTTGAATATTGTTGAAACTGCACTCATCAAGGCAAATGGAGAGTATTCCATCACACGTGACTCCTGAGATGTGGACAGGCTTTGGGGAGTCAGGAGATGAGTTACTCGCCTCAGAATTCCCAGTCTCTGACCTCTTAAGGAGGTTGCTTTGGGTGCTCCAGCCTATCCAGCCTGCTGAGTGAGCAGATAGCCTGAATGATGTTGACCTCACTGATCCCTCTTTAGTAGAAATGAGTCAGATGCAGCATGTGCCAGATTCAGCAACGGTTCCTCTCTTAGCTGTAATTTCTGAAGAGCTTCTCTCAGCTGAACTATTTCAGATAGGTACATTTTCTGCCAGAGTCATGGATGTCTAATTGAAGCATTGGGCTTGTATGTGAAGTGTCTTGGGGTTTTTCTGTATCCTGATCTGTCTTTCAGATGAGACATTAAACTGTCGCCCTGTCTGCTTTCTCGGGTGGATGTGAAAGGTCCCATGGCACCATAGAATCATAGATTACGGTACAGAAGGAGGCCATTCAGCCCATCGTGCCCGTGCCGGCTATAAAAGCTAGCCGCCCAATCTGATCCCACCTTCCAACACCTGGTCTGTTAATTTGCAGGTTATAGCACTTCGAGTGCATGTCCAGGTACCTTGTAAAAGAATTGAGGGTTTCTGCCTCCAACACCAATCCATGCAGTGGATTCCAGACACCCACCACCCTCTGGGTGAAAATGTTTTTCCTTATGGTCCCCTCTAATCATTCTGCCAATCACGTTAAATCTGTGCCCCCTAGTAATTGACCTCTCCGCTAGGGGAAACAGGTCCTTCCTGTCTACTCTGTCTAGGCCCCACATAATTTTGTACACCTCAATAAAATCACTCCTCAGCCTCCTCTGTTCTAAGGAAAACAACCCCAGCCGATCCAATCTTTCCTCGTAGCTACAACTTTCAAGCCCTGGCAACATTCTTGTAAATTTCCTCTGTACTCTCTCCAGAGCAATTATGTCCTTCCTGTAATGTGGTGACCAGAACAGCATTCAATACTCCAGCTGTGGCCTAATCAGCATTTTATACAGTTCCAGCATTATATCCCGACTGGCATATTTGCCAGTTCTGATGAAGGGTCACTGACCTGAAACGTTAACTCTGCTTCTCTCTCTACAGATGCTGCCAGACCGCTGAGTATTTCCAGCATTTATTGTTTTTATTACATTCCTACTTTTGTATTCTATACCTTGACCAATAAAGGAAAGCATTCCATGTGCTTTCTCCACTCTATCGCCCTGTCCTGCCACCTTCAGGGACCTGTAGACATGCACTCCAAGATTTCTCACTTCTTCTACACCTCTCAATATCCTCCTGTTTATTGTGTAGTCCCTCGCTTTATTTGCCTTCCCCAAGTGCTTTACCTCACACTTCTCCAGACTGATGTCCATTTGCCACTTTTCCGCCCACTCAACCAAACCATTGATCTCATTCTGGAGTCTACAGCTATCCTCCTCACTATCAACCACACCGCCAATTTTTGTGTCATCTGCAAATTTCCCAATCATGCCGCCCACATTTAAATCCAAATCATTAATGTATACCATAACAGCAAGGGACCCAACACTGAGCCCTGTGGAAAGCCACTGGAAACTGCTTTCCATTCGCAAAAACATCTGTTAACCACTACCCTTTGTTTCCTGACCCTGAGCCAATTTTGGATCCAACTTGCCACATTCCCCTGTATCCCATGGACTTTCATTTTTCTGACCTGTCTGCCATGTGGGACCTTGTCAAATGCCTTACAAAAATCCATGTAGACCACATTCACTGCACTATCCTCATCAATCCTCCTTGTTACTTCCTCAAAAAAACTCAATCCAGTTTGTAAGACATGCCCTTCCCTTATCAAATCCATGCTGGCTATCCCTGATTAATTCCTGCTGACTGTCCCTGATTAATCCGTGCTGACTATCAGTGATTAATCTTTGCCTTTCTAAGTTGCAGTTTATCCTGTGTCTCAGAATTGATTCTAATAATTTAACAACCACTGAGGTCAGACTGACCGGCCTATAATTATTTGGCCTATACCTCGCACTCTTTTTAAACAATGGTACAACATTTGCAGACCTCCAATCCTCTGGTAACTCGCCTGTATATAGTGAGGATTTGAAGATGATCCTCAGAGCATCTGCTATTTCCTCCCTGGCTTCCTTTAACAGTCTGGGATACAATCCATCCAGCCCTGGCGATTTATCCACTTTCAAGGATGTCAGACCTTCTAGTACTTCCTCTCATTATGCTTATCGTATCTAATATTTCACACTCCTCCTCTTTTTCTACAATGTTTGCATCATCCTTCTCCTTTATGAAGACAGAGACAAAAAAACTCATTAAGAACCCTGCCCACATCTTCTGCATCCACGCATAAGTCTCCTTGTACATCGCTGATAGGCCGTTAGTTATCCTCTTGCTCTTAATGTACTGATAAAACATCTTTGGGTTTTCCTTGATTTTACCTGCCAATATTTTTTCATGTTCTCTCTTTTCTTTCCTAATTTCCTTTTTTACTTCACCCCTGCACTTTCTATACTCCTCTAGGCTTTCTAAAGTATTATGTTTTTTGTGACCGTCATAAAGCTTTCTTTTTCTGCTTAATCTTACCCTGTATTCTTCTAGATAACCAGGGGGCTCTAGATTTGGTCGTAAAACCCTTTATCTTTGTGGTAACGTGTCTAATCAGTGCCTTTAGATCTTGCTTTTGAATGCCTCCCGCTGGTTTGACACTGATTTTCCTTCAAGTAGCTGTATCCAGTCCACTTTCGTTGGATCACCGCTCAGCTTCATAAAATTTGCCTTCCCCCAATTTCAAACTTTTACTCCTGTTTTATCTTTGTCCTTTTCCATGATTATGCAAAACTAACTATTATGGTCGCTATCTCCAAAATGATCACCCACTGCTACTTCATCCACTTGCCCAGCTTCATTACCGCAGACTAAATCTAGAATTGCGCCCCCTCTCGTTGGGCTTGTTACTTGCTGGCTAAAAAAGGTTCTCTCGAACGCAGTCCATGAATTTTGTGTCCTGTGCCCTCAACACTGTTTGTATCCTAGTTGACATTTGGGTGGTTGAAATCCCCCACTATGATTGCTCTATAGTTTTTGCACTCAGAAATGTGCCTACATATTCTTCTATCTCCCTCTCACTATTTGGGGGTCTATAGTACACTCCAAGTAGTGTGGCTGCCCCTTTTTTTATTTCTGAGCTCAAACCTTTTGGCCTCATTTGATGATTCATTTAGCATATCATCCCCCCCCATCACAGCTGTTATTGATTCCTTAACCAACAATGCCACACCCTGTCCTTTTTTATCCCCCTCTCTATCCCGCCTGAAAACTCTATATCCAGGGATGTTGAGCTGCCATTTTTGACCCTCTTTAAGCCAAGTTTCCGTTATAGCAATGATATTGTGTTGCCATGTGTCTATCTGTGCCCTCAGCTCATCAGCTTTGTTTACTATGCTCCTGGCATTTAAATCCATATCTTTTAACACTGCCAGATTCCTGTGCTGCACAATTTTTGACCTTTGCTTCTTCTGTTTTTCATAGTCACTTGCTACTGTTCCCTGCCCTGAATTTGTCCTATCTGAAACTGTTCTCAGGTTCCCATCTCCCTGCCAAATTAGTTTAAACCATCCCCAACAGCACTAGCAAACCGTCCTGCAAGTATATTCGTCCCAGTCCTGTTCAGGTGTATACCATCCGGCTTGTACAGGTCCCACCTTCCCCAGAACCGGTCCCAATGACCCAGAAATCTGAAGCCCTCTATCCTGCACCACGCATTCATCTGGTGTATTCTTCTATTTCTATACTCATTAGCACGTGACCTTGGGAGTAATCCGGAGATGACCACCTTTGAAGTTGTCCTGCTTGCTAATCTCTTTCCTAACTCCACTATTTCAAAGAAGAGCAGGGTAGTTCTCTTGAGTGTCCGGACCAATATGGATCCTCAACTAACATGACTAAAAACAGAGTACGTACTAGTTGTTGTATTCCTGTTTGTGGGACCTTACTGTGCACAAATTTGGCTTCTACATTTCCCTACATTACCACAGCGATTGCACTTCAAAAGTACTTGATTGGCTGTGAAGCGCTTTGGAATGTCCTCTGAGGTTGTGAAGGGCACCATAGAAATGCAAGTTGTTTCTTTCAAGATGCCAGAGAAATGCAAACTGTTCTTGAATGCGATTGCTGGCTTGTGCCTAACTGTGTGCAGGATCTTTACAGTGAATCTATCTTCCTTTAATTGGGTTGAGACAATTGCAACTCATTTTGTGTTTGAGAATTTCATCACCTGAGGCTGGGGTTAGTACAAAGTCAGATCCATTTAATGAACAGAAATAAGAACAAAGCGCTGGAAATACTCAGCAAGTCAGGAAGCATCTGTGGAGAGAGAAGCAAAGTTCATGTTTCAAGTCTGTGATCTTTCATCAGAACAGAAATGTGGTGACTGACCTTCCAGTGCTTTTTGCAACATTTAATCTAGGAAACTTTTAATAATTTACTACAGAGTAACAGGGTTCAAAGAGTGTCAAAAAACTAAGAATAATTCAGATTGCATCAGATTGTTTTTGTTGGCAAATATTTAACGTTTACACATTGCAAGTGCAGTGTTGGTTTAGCTGCAGTCTGACATAAGACTGGTAAATTAATGTTTTAACAGTAAGAGAGATAGAAAGCATGAGACGTGTAGTGTAACACATTTAGGGCTTATATATTATCTGTTAGGTTTATTATTAAAGAAATCACAATTAATTGTATCAGGGTACAGTGAAGGAAATAATTAACAACAAGGCCATCAAAAAAGGTGACAAAAGCACTGCGGGGGTGGGAGGAGTTCATTTCTAGAGGCATAGAATTGAAAAGCAGAGAAGTTATGCTAACATAATAGCGGTTGGGACCTATTATTGGTTCCGACTGCAGATAAATTTCAATGTTGGTAAGATTCTGCCCCTTGCTTTCCCATCCAGCTTTGGATGCACTACATTTAGTCCCTTCATTTGCCATTAATATAGATTGTAAATAACTGAGGCTCCAGTACTGATCTTTGCAGCACCCCACTCCTAACAGCCTGTCAATCGGAAAATGACCAGTTTATTTCTATTTGCTATTTTCTGCCAGTTAGCTAATCCTCTAGTCATGCTAATACATTACCCCCCAACCCCAAGAGCACTTATCTTGTATAAAAACCTTCCCTATGGTACCTTATCGAAAGCCTTTTGAAAATCCATCAAATGCATTTGAATGTGAAGGGGAGATAGTTAGATTCTGTCTTGTTGGAAATGGTCATTGCTTGGGGATTGTGTGGCATGAATGTTACTTGCCTCTGATCGTTCCAAGCCTGAATGTTGTCCAGAAATAAAAACAGAAACTGTTGGAAATACTCAGCAGGTCTGGCAGTATCTGTGGAGAGAGAAGCAGAGTTAACGTTTCAAGTCTGTGACCTTTTTTGCTGCATGTGGGTACGGACTGCTTCAGTATCAGGAGTTGCGAATGGTACTAAACACTGCAATCATCAGCGAACATCCCCACTTCTGATCTTATATTGGAGGGAAGGTCATTGATAAAGCGGTTGTAGATGGTTGGGCCTAGGACACCACCCTGAGGAACTCCTGCTGTGATGTCTAGGGGCTGAGATGATTGGCCTTTGACAACCACAACCATCTCCCTTTGTGCTAGGTATGACTCGCAGTAGTGGAGAGTTTTCTCCCGATTCCCATTGACTCCAGTTTTCCTAGGGCTCCTTGATGCCATACTCTGTCAAATGTTGCCTTGATGTCAAGGGCAGCGTTATGACCGGGTGAGGAAGGGATCTCAGGCTCCCCCTCGCCCCTTTCCTGGTTTGGCCGTAACAGGGTTTAACAGTGTTTTTAGCTTCACCTCAGTGAGTCCTTGCACACTGCTCTCAAATTGTAATTGTAAATGAACCAATCAGACAGGCTTCCTTAGGTTTAAACAAGAAAGGTGCAAGTTTATTAGCTTTAACACACTAACTCAATTAAAGTTACTAAAATGCGTGACACAACCACGCTAGCATGCATACGTGATGAACACACACAAATAGTTACAGAGGGGGAGAAAGAATAAAGTGGGGGGGTGTAAGATTAGTAAATGAAATTCAATTACTGCCTTTATCTCAGTTACTGTATCTCTCAATGACAGCACTGAAACAGGCCCTTCAGCCCACCGTGTCGGTGCTGACCAACAACCACCCATTTATACTAATCCTATATTAATCCCACATTCCCTACCACATCCCCACAATTCTCCTACCACTTACCTACACTAGGGGCAATTTACAATGGCCAATTTACCTATCAACCCACAAGTCTTTGGCTGTGGGAGGAAACTGGAGCACCCGGCGGAAACCCACACGGTCACAGGGAGAACTTGCAAACTCCGCACAGGCAGTACCCAGAACTAAACCCGGGTCACTGGAGTTGTGAGGCTGCGGTGCTAGCCACTGTGCCACCTGAATCAGCGAGCACTTCCATTGTCTCTCTATTCACCTGTCTCACAGAATGCAAATGTGCAGCCATGTTTTCAGCCGTTCAGCTCTGTGGTCTTTTTAAATAAGTTCTGTTCAATGTCCGGTAAAAGTTCAAATAGTGTTCCATATGACAAAATTGATACATTTCCATTTGCCAGGTGTGGTTTCGTTACAGTCGTCACTCCCCCAGCTCTTTTATCCATGTTTGAACCAAGGCTGTAATGAGGTCAGAAGCTAAGTGGCCCTAGCAGAACCTCAAATTGAGCATCAGTGAGCAGGTTGTCGCTGAGCAAGTGCCGCTTGATAGCACTGTCGATGACACCTTCCATCGCTGTGTTGATAATCGAGAGTAGACTGATAGGGTGATAATTGGCCGGGTTGGATTTGGCCTGTTTTTGTGGACAGGACATACCTGGGCAATTTTCCACATCATCTCTTAGATGTCAGTGTTACAGCTGTGCTGGAACAGCTTGGTAAGGGGTGTGGCTTGTTCTGGAGCACAAGGCTTCAGTACTACAGCTGGGATGCTGTCAAGACCCATAGCATTTGCGTATCCAGTGCCTTCTCGATATCACGTATAGTGAATCAAATTGGCTGAAGACTGGCATCTGTTATGCTGGGGATCTCAGAAGAAGGCTGAGCTGAATCTTCCACTCTGTACTTCTGGTTGAAGGTGTTTGCAAATGCTTCAGCCTTGTCTTTAGCACTGACACTGTTTAGCATGCATGTAGTTCTGTGTCATAGCTTCACCAGGTTGGCACCTCTTTTAGGTATCCCTGGTGCAGCTCCTGGTATGCTTTCCTACCCTCCTCATTGAACTGAGGTTGGTCCCCCAGCTTGATGGTAATGGTAGAGTGAAGGAAATGCTGGGCCATGAGGTTACAGATTGTGGTTGAATACAATTCTGCTATTGCTGACCCACCGTGTCTCATGGATGCCCAGTTTTGAGTTGCTAGATCTGATCTGAATCTGTCTCATTTAGCATGGTGGTAGTGCCACACAACATGATGGAGGGTATCTTCAGTGTGAAAACGGGTCTTAATCTCCACAAGAACTGTGAGTTTGTCCATCCTACCAATACTGTCATGGACAGATTCGTCTGTGACAAGTAGATTGGCGAGGACAAGGTCAAATAGGTTTTTCCCTCTCACCATCTGTTGCATGCCCAATCTGGCAAATATGCCCTTCAGGACTTGGCAGCTCAGGTTGTAAGGCTGCAGAAGTTAATGGCGATAGGGAAGGATGAGGGTATGGAGAGATTTAAAACAAGGGTGAGAATTTCAAAATCAAGGTGTTGTCAGACCGAGAGCCTTGGCTCAATGGGTGACAATATTGTCCCTTAGTCAGAACGTGTGGGTTCAAGTTCCACTCAAGGAACTTGAGCACAAAAATCAGGTTGATATTCTAGTGCGGTACTGAGGGAATGCTGTACTGTCGGAGATGCTGTTTTTTGGATGAGATGTTAAATTGAGTCCCCATGTGGCCTGTTAGGTGACATTAAATGATCCCATGGCACTATTCCTAGGAAAAACAGGGGAGGTATCTCCAGTCCTGGCCAATATTTATCCCTCAACCAACGTCACAAGAAAACAGATTATCTGGTCACTCACTTTGCTGTTTGTGGGAGCTTGCTGTGCGCAGTTTGGCTGCCGTGTTTCTCGCATTGCCAAAGTGACTACATTTCAAAAGTACTTTATTGGCTGCAAAGCGCTTTGGGACATCCTGTGGTTGTGAAAGGCGCTATATAAATGAAAGCCTTTTCTTTCCGCTTAGATCAGTGAGCACAGGACTTGGTGTGAGTTTGGACATGGGCAGCAGAGTTTTAGATGAGCTCAGATTTTCGAAGAGTGCAAGGTGGTCAAGCCAGCTGAGCGTTGCAGTAGTCGAGTTTAGAGGCTAGAACCCTGCTGCTGTTTAGATGGAGCTCTGTTTCTGTTGTGTAATTTGTGTAATGTGTTTTATTTTCAGCTGGGAAGTACTGAGATTCCTGCTGTCTAATCTGCGCTGGTGGGTGGAGGAGTATTATTTCGACGGCTTTCGATTTGATGGAGTGACGTCCATGTTATATCACCACCATGGCTTAAGTAGGCGTCATCTATTTTAAAGTTTAAAAATGTTTTAATTAAAATATGCTGTTCTTTAAATTGGCATATCCTGCTGTTCAATATTTTCAGATTATGTCGGTTGTGGTTGAATGGTTGAGTGGTTGAACTTAACCTCTGAGAGAGTGCTGCATTGTCGGAGGTGGAGTCTTACTGATGAGACATTAAATGGAAGCCCTGTCTGCCATCTCAGCTGGGCATGAAAGATCTGACGGCCACTATTTTAAACATGAGCAGGGAGTTCACCCCGGTGTTCTGGCTAATATTTATCCCTGAACCAACATCACTAAAAAGGAATTATCTGGTCATTATCATCTTGCTGTTTGTGGGAACTTGCTAAGAGCAAATTGGCTGCCATATTTCTATATTACAAGAGCAACTACACTTCAAGAAATATTTCATAGGCTCTAAACTGCTTTGTGATGTTCTGAAGTTGTGAAAAGAAAATCCACTTATTTTGCAGAACCAGACCTTTGTGTTGCAAAGTGTTTTTCCTTTTGTTCATTTCCAGTATCTTGGACATCAGCTGTTCGCTTGCAGCATCTCCAAACACGTGAGGAATGCAGACAGTTCGTGATGGCTTTGTAGGTTACTGGCTCCGTCCTCACATAAAGAAGCCAAATACAGACCACCCAGTCTTGGGTGTACTAGTTGCATTAAAAAAACACAAGGTTAAACACAGATCAGGGAGGCCATTTGACAGATCTGGTTTATCTCTCCCCACCTTATCATAGCAGCGAACTGTCTCATGAATGACTGCAGAGCTTTTGCCCCCAGTCCTGTACCCTGGTTCCCTTGTGTTAATCACTCTACATGAAGAGGTCTTTCCTGACAATAGACCTGAACTTGCCGATTCCAAATTTGTATATCAGCTTACCTTGCATTTCTGGTTTAACTTGGATCATTGCTTTGGAGTAACTTTTTCTGATCCACTGTACATTTCCCCACAACAGTAACTACACTTCAAAAAATAAATATTTCACTGGCTGTTAAATTGCTTTAAAGAGAAGGCTGAGAGGTGATTTGATAGAGGTATTCAAAATCATGAGGGGTCTGGACAGAGTAGATAGAGAGAAACTGTTCCCACTCGTGAAAGGATCGAGAATGAGAGGGCACAGATTTAAAGTATTTGATAAGAGAAGCAAAAGTGACATGAGGAAAAACTTTTTCAAGCAGCAAGTGGTTAAGGTCTGGAATGCACTGCCTGAGAACGTGGTGGAGGCAGGTTCAATTGAAGCATTCAAAAGGGAATTAGACTGTTATCTGAAAAGGAAGAATGTGTGGGGTTATGGGGAGAAGGCAGGGGAATGAAATGGACTGAATTGCTCTTTCAGAGAGCCAGTGTGGACATAATGGGCCGAATGTCCTCCTGCACTGTAACAATTCTGTAATTCTGTGAAGTGGTGTGTCACAGGGATCAGTGCTGGGGTGTCAACTTTTTACAATTTATATAAATGACATGGATGAAGGGATTGAAGGTATAGTTGCTAAATTTGCTGATGACACAAAGATAGGTAGGAAAATAAGTTGTGAAGAGCACATGAGGCTACAAAGGGATAGAGATCGGTTAATTGAGAGGGCAAAGATCTGGCAAATGGAGTATAATGTGGGAAAATGTGAAATTGTCCATTTTGGCAGGAAGAATAAAAAAGAAGCATATTATCTAAATGGTGAGAGATTGCAGAGCTCTGAGTTGCAGAGGGATCTGGATGTCTTAGTGCATGACTTGCAAAAAGTTAATATGCAGGTACAGAACATAATTATGAAAGCTAATAGAATGTTGTTGTTTATTGCAGGGGGAATTGAATGCAGAATTAGGGAGGTTATGCTTCAGTTATACGGGCATTGGTGAGACCACACCTGGAGTACTGTGTACAGTATTGGTCTCCTTATTTAAGGAAGGATGTAAATGCATTGGAAGCAGTTCAGAGAAGGTTTACTGGACTAATACCGACAGGTTGTCTTATGAGGAAAGGTTGGACAGGCTAGGCTTGTATCTGCTGGAGTTTAGAAGAGTAAGAGGCGACTTGATTGAAACATATAAGTCTTGACAGGGTGGATGTGGAAAGGCTGTTTCCTCTTGTGGGAGAATCTAGAACTAGGAGTCACTGTTTAAAAATAAGGTGTCGCCCATTTAAGACAGAGATGAGGAGAAATTTTTTCTCTCAGAGGATCGTGAGTCTTTGGAACTCCCTTCCTCAAAATGTGGTGGAAGCAGAGTCTTTGAATATCTTTAAGGCAGAGGTAGATAGATTCTTGATAAGCACAGGGGTGAAAGGTAGGTGGGACTGTGCATTTGAAGTTACAATCAGATCAGCCATGATGTTGTTGAATGGCGAAGCAGGTTCAAGGGGCTGAGTGGCCTACTCCTGCACTGAATTCGTATTGTCATGTCCTCGGTCCAACCATCTTCAACTATTTCATCAATCATCTTCCCTCCAACATAAGGTCAGAAATGGGGATGTTTGCTGAAGATTGCACATTGTTCAGTACTGTTCACAACTCCTCAGATACTGGAGCATTCCATGTCCATATGCAGCAAGACCTGGACTACATTCAGGCTTGCACAGTTAAGTGACAGGTAATATTCGTGCCACACTGTGACCGCCCCCAACAAGAGAGAATCTATCTTCCCTTGACATTCAAAGGCATTGCCATCGCTAAATCCCCTGCATTAGCATCCTGGGGATTACTATTGATAAGAAACTTAATTGGACCAGTCATATAAATACTGTGGCTACAAGAGCAGGTTTAAAAAAAAAAATTAGCAATTAGCAATCAGGCAAAGTCTGCTCTTTGCTTTGTTGATTGCTGTAATACCGTGACTGGTCAGTGTGGAGTTTGCTCTCACTTCCAGGACTCTTTCAGCCCATGTAGATAATCTAATTGGCAGTGCTGGGTGAGGGATTAATGTTGCCAAGAGCACCAGCTGAACTCCTCTGTCTTTTTAATAGTTGTCATGGGATTTTTAATTCTCACCTGAAAGACACCCCTTCGGCTCATGCAGCAGTCCCTTAGTACGTAGGACCTGAAGGCCACTTGAGCCCGTTCTGCCATTTAATTATATCATGGCTGATCTGCATCTCAACTCCATTCACATGCCATTACTCAGTACCATTAATATAGAATCACACAGGACAGAAGGAGGCCATGCAGCCCATCATGTCTGTGCTGACTCTCCAGAAAAGCTATCTAATTAATTGCAGTCCCCTGCTTGTTCCCCGTATCTCTACAAATAATTTCCCCTTCAAGTATTTCTCCAATTCCCTTTTGAAAGTTACTATTGAAACAGCCCTTTTAGGCAATGTAGTCCAGATTATAACAACTTCCTTTTTAAAAACGTTCTCCACTTACCCCTGCTGGATTTTTTACCAATTATCTGAAATCTGTGTCCTCTGATCACTGAACCTCCTGCCAGTGGAAATAGTTTTCTCAATCTACCATATCAAATCACCTCATAATTTTGAACACTATAAAATCTCCAGTTTACCTACTCTGCTCAAACAGTACAGAACCATCTTCTGTAGCGTCTCAACATTATTCAAGTCTTTCATTC
Source organism: Heterodontus francisci (assembly GCF_036365525.1). Lineage (NCBI taxonomy): Eukaryota > Metazoa > Chordata > Chondrichthyes > Heterodontiformes > Heterodontidae > Heterodontus > Heterodontus francisci. Next base: position 118,358,585 of record NC_090380.1, on the reverse strand, counting down.
CTGGTACCATTCTGATAAATCTCTACTGTACCCTCTCCAATACCTTAACATATTTATGAAAGTGTGGTGCCCAGACTTGGAGCACAATGCTGCAGAAGAGGCGTTACCTAACAAAAATCTATCAGTCTCATGCTTGAAAGCTCCAATTTCCTCAAAATCCACAACCTTTTGGGTGAGAGTTCCAGATTCCCACTACCCTTTATGTGGAAAATGTGCTCTATTATTTCACTTCTGAACAGCTTAGCTCTAATATTAAGAATATGTCCCCTTGTCCTGCACTCCCCCAACAGAGTAAATTGTCTCTCTGTATCTGCCTGTCAAAACATTTTAAACGCTTCCTCAAAGCACTGAAGCAGATTATGTGATCAGGTCCTGGAGTGGGACGTCAACCCTCTGACTCACAGCAAAATGTTTGCCAACTGATCCAAGCAGAAAGCTGGAGTCTCGACTGAGGTCATCAGTTGCAGCACAGACTGAGAGTTGAACCTGAGACCTTCCATTGACTGATCCCCATCTTTTTGTATGAATTAAAAACCCAGTTGAAGGACATCTTTTTGGTGTAGAATTTATGTTTGAGGCACAGAGGATAAAACTGGCATGGATCTGTTGGGCTGAATGGCATGTTTCTGTGCTGTAAATACGATGTAATACTGTAACACTGGAGCAGTTGGTTGTGTGCCACCTTGTTTTAAAACATCTGCTCCACACCTCCTTTCTGCAGGTTCTGGTTTCTCTGGAGATTACAGTGAATATTTTGGGCTTCACGTTGACGAGGAATCCTTAGTCTACCTCATACTGTCAAACCATATGCTTCATAGCTTCTACCCAGACTTTATCACCATAGCAGAGGTAAGGAGTGACTACCTGTTTGGTACCACTGTGATTTCTGTTTCTTGTGACAGAATTAAGCACATGGTGTTGATTCGAGATATTTCTTGCACTTAATGCCATGTCAGCTTTGTTTTTAATGACTACTTCTGTGAAGGTGGAATCTTCAAGAGGAGAAATGTTCTCACTGAGGAAGGGAATGCATTTACATTTCAAGCAGCTGGCCTAGGGTCAGATACAGAGTAAAGCTCCCTCTACACTGTCCCATCAAACTCTCCCAGGACAGGTACAGCACAGGGTTAGATACAGAGTAAAGCTCTCTTTTCTGTACCCTAAGACTGCTCCTGAGTCCCCACTTCAGAAAGCTCCTTGCTGGATCAGTTATTTATCTCCCACACTAGCTTCTCTGGATTCTCTGAGCTAAATTGCTGCTACTCTAATGGGTAGATTTGTGCTATATACATGTGTCTACCTTGAGTACTGGAGTAAGACCGTCCAGACCCACCTCACAGGCAAGTGACAGTCTACCTTAAGTCTGGACTGGATTTGAACCCATGGGCACAGAAGTGAAAGGCTAGTGTTTAACCTAATCTCCCCCATCCCTCCTAGTAATTTATTTAACGGTGTGGAAGCAAAATGGAGTCATGAAGTCCCTACTTTTGTGATGTAGTTATTTAATTTCCATTTAGTCACCCTAAATGTTGCTCAGCAGTTTATTTATTTTCAGTGTGAATGATGTGCCCTCACTTACTCAGTACATCTGGTGGCCGTGATATGTTTGTCCCCTGCTGCGATCATGAGCGAATCTTACCTTGTCAGCTCAGTTCTTGTACAAAGCTTCTTCACCCTCTCCTCCTTCTCTGTGCCAATAAAAGATCAAGCAATGAAACCAATACCAGAGACTGGAGAAGCTGGGATTGTTCTCCTTGGAGCAGAGGCGGTTAACAAGACATGTTAATAGGGGTGTTCAAAATCGAGAGTAAATTGAGAAAAGCTGTTTCTACGAGCAGAAGCATCTGTACCAGACGACACAGAGTTAAGATAATTAGCAAAAGAACTGGAGGGAAGATGAGAATTTCTTTAACGCAGCGAGTTGTTGTGATCTGGAATGTGCTGCCTGAAGGATGGTGGAAGCAGATTCAGTAGTAACTTTCAGAAGGGAATTGTATAAATAATTGGGGGGAAAATTTTCAGAGCTATGAGAAAGTGCGGAGGGGGTGGGACTAATTAGATAGCTCTTTCAAAGAGCCAGCACAAGTACAGTGGGCCAAATGGCCTCCTTTTGTGCTCTGCCCATTTCAAAATAGACATTTTATGTGCTGTGGACTGTCCCATGAAACTGTCCAATGTCATACAGGTAGCAGCGTTGACATACTTAGACATCCTTTCTACACAAACTGTGTATCAATGCTCAGAATGAGGTGACGTCAGCATTTTTATTTCCCTAATTATTGAGTGTCTTTCAATTATGATATAATTTCCAAAAGACAAGTTGGATTCTATGAAGATAGTGCTACCACACATGGTTATAAAACGCATTTGGATTAAATGATTTATCCAAACATAATGCATCAACGCCCACTCTCAGTAAAGTCCTACATCCATCTTGTAACGCTGGAGGAAACATTCTGATCTTTTATGAGCAAGCATTGCATTTACCTACAATTCTCAGTGGGTGAAAAAATTCAGGCTTTGTGCACTGCAGGTGACCAGTTACTACATTCTATCTGATGTTGGACATGCATATCGCACAGTAACAGGGTATCTTCAGTGACACTGGAATGTCATCAGGACTTTACTCCCTGACTGGCAAATAAAGGCATTTGGGACTAAAGGCCTGCCGCCCAACCCGGACCCGACGACGTGTCGGGTCAGGTCTCTCTTCCGTGTCCAGCTTTCGGGCTCGGATCGGGTCGGGCTGGGTCCAGGTCGGACAGGTCCAGGTCGAACACGCACAGTAAGTCTTTCATTTTGCTCTGCTGGTAAGTGTCAAAAGTTGAAAAGCCTACCTGAGCTGGGAGTCCGGGACGTCAAGGAGGGAAACTCTGAGTCTGCGCAGTGAGCGAGTGAGCGTCTCTATGAAGTCATCACGCTCATGCTGCAGCTTCCTGCAGATTGGGAGTCAGAAGCTAAAGTTGGAAGGTGAAGTGAACATTCCGGTGGTCGGGTCAGGGTCAGGTCGGGCTTGGGAAAAAATGGAGGGACTCGGGTCGGGTCGGGCTCAGGTCCGGGTCCGATGTGGATCTTTCGGGTTTGGGTCTTTTTTTTTCCCTGACTTGAGTAGGCCTTTATTTGGGACTCATTTTTAGGCAACAAAACAGCATTTAAGCTGTTCCCGCTTCCGGAATGGATACTGAGAAAAAAAGTTTAAAGAAGAAACAAGATTAAAATTAAAACACACAGTAAAAAGGAGGGGATGAGAGTAGAAGGAGGAAAGTGCCGGAGAAGCATTTAAAACTTTTAATATTCATGTAAAATTGCATGTTTCGGTAGGTGTGGGTTAATATTTTCAATAATACTATTCCAGATGTTTGATTAGTTCTGTGCTGTCATGTTGAAATAGCGCCCCGGGCAGCAGAGTGTGTTGAGACTAATTGCAAAAGTGGTTGGCCTTTGGGGACAGAAACTTCCCTGAATTACCACCATGTAACAATTAATGCCTCATTGTGAGCAAGAACTGGAGCCGAATCAATCAGCAATTTGGCTCTGAAGAGAAAAACTATTAGACACGAGTTACACTTCACCAATACCCTCCTGCCACGGTTATGGTTTCCTGCTGTTACAAAGAGTAATGGTGAAGTAAAATGCCTGGTTAAAGTTCTCCTCCTGTCTCTTTTGCAGTAGTTGCTGGCACTGTGAATCATTGAATCATTCAATAAATGCAGCATAGGAGGGGGCCATTCAGCCCATTGTGCCTGTGCCAACTCTTTGAAAGAGATATCCAATTTGTCACACTCCTCTGTTCTTTCCCCAGAGCCCTGCAAATTTTTCTTTTCTTGTAGATATCAGTTCCCTATTGAAAGTCATGATTGAATCTGCTTCCTCGACCCTTTCAGGCAGTGCATTCCAGGTAACACAATGCATAAAAAGAATTCTGCCACATGTTGCCTCTTTCAGCAGTCCATTTTCACGCAGCAAAATCCCAAAACAGCAATGTGATGATGACACTCTGATGTTGGTTGAGGAATGGTTATTAGCCAGGGTAGCAGTGAGAACTCCCCTGCTCTTCTTTGAAATAGTGCCATGGGGTCTTTTATGTCCATCTGAGAGAGCAGATGGGCTTCGGTTTAACGTCTCATCAGAAAGAAGGTGCTTCCGACAGTACAGCACTCCTTGGGTACTGCACTGGGTGGGTTGGCTGAGAGTTTGCACAACTGAACCTGGTCATAATCCTATGTTTTAAGAATTCACTTCTCTTCCCTACCCTCCAAAAAATTGTTAGTCAGGCATTACTAATCCTGAAACAAAAGCAGCAAATGGTGGGGAAAAATTTCATCTGTGGCGAGAGAAGCAGAGTTACCATTTCAGGTTTATGACCTTTTGTCAGAACTGGTAAAAGTTGGTGATGTTGCAGGTTTTAAGCAAGTGCAGAGTCAGGCAAAGAACAGAGGAAAGTAACAAAAAAGGAAAGTTTGTGATCGGGTGGAAGGCAGGGGTGATTAAATGACAGAAGAGATGATATGCAAGGCAAAAGAGTGACATTGGGACAAATTAAGGAACAAAAAATGGTTCTAGAGATGTAAATAACATACAAATTAGGAGCAGGAGTAGGCTACTCAGCCCATTGAGCCTGCTCCATCATTCAATAAGATCATGGCCGATCTGATTGTAGCCTCAACTCCACATTCCTGCCTACCCCCAATAATCTTCCACCCCCTTGCTTATCAAGAATCTATTGACCTCTGCCTTAAAAATATTTAGAGACTCTGCTTCCACCACTTTTTGAGGAAGGGAATTCCAACGACCCACTCACTGTGAGAAAAAACAGGAGAACCATTATCAGCACTTGCTGTCTGAAACATTAGGAGCAATGGTTATGAGCCTGATCTCACTTAGTACAGCTTCTTTATGGTGCCACTGTTAAATTCTGTAATAAATGTTATTTTTGACAAACTGAAGATAAAATTTAATATTTAGAAAAAGGCTGCAAATGCACAGCACACAGCAGGACATTTCTGCACTTAATTTAAAAGTTAAGAAAAGGTGAATGAAGTGCAAAGCAACCCTGAAATGAGTGGAATGAGAGATTTCTATGTGAAGATGCTTTACACAAGAGCTTCCTGCTGGTGTATGTGATTTAATAAATAGGACTTCACTTGTATAGAGAGGAGGGAAGACGAGGTAGTGCAAGATCAGGAGAGAAAAGAAGAAAATTAGTTGTGCAAAAATAGTCTGGAATTTTGAGGTTGCTTATTTCCTTTGCCAGTGCAGCACAGTTTATATCTTGTTTTTGATTCGGTGCATTAAGGAAGGGAAGTTCCCCTCCAAGTCACATACCATCCTGACTTGGAACTATATCGCCGTTCCTTCACTGTCGCTGCATCAAAATCCTGGAACCCCCTTCCTAACAACACTAAGAGTGCCTGCACCACATGGACCGCAGCTCAGCACCACCTTAAGGACAATTAGGGATGGGCAATAAATGCTGCCCTTGCCAGCGACGCACACATCCCATTAAAGAATATTTAAAAAAAAGCAAGGTCCCACAAACATCGATGAGATAAATGATCAGATAATCTGCTTTGATTGAGGGATAAATGTTTAACAGCACAAACTCTCTTACAGTGATTGTTGGTGCCATGGGATCTTTTAGATCCATCTGAGAGGGCAGATGGAAGCTCAGTTTAACATCTTATGAAAACCCCGCATGCCAAATAGGAAATACTAATTTCATCGATTGGAACTTTGCTTGAGATTTTTACTGGAAATTGCTACAATTAACTTTATCAAAACAACAGCTAACAGCCAAGATGGCCATGGACATTTGCATTTGAAACACTAAAGGGTTATACTGGAGACAAACATGATTGACTCAGCCTAGCCAGAACAATGGGGTGCTGTCTGATTCAATTACCTGAGATAACCGAGTCAATGTGGTCGTCAAGAGCCATCGACACCCATTGACTTGGAAAAAGCCAACCCCCCCCCACCAAGTATGTCCGGAGGGCTTGAGGGGAGAGCCTTGAATTTCAGAGAAAATTCCCGAAGAACTTCATTCAAACACAGAGGCGGTCATGTCATGTGGCTTCTTGTGCAACTCTGGGAAATTCTGAATGGTGACTCAGAAGGTATACTGTAACTGGAAGCAAGCAAGGGAACAGCTCTTTCTCCTTTTCCCTCTCCAGTAGAGATCCAGAGAAGCCTCAAGCAGCAGCTGGTAAAGCCAAGTCTACAGATCCCTACAACCAACAACTAGGATACAAGCAAGTCTGCATGTGCCCCAGCGAGGACTTCTGGACTACAATTTCAACTAAAGACTCTGAGACTGCTGAACTGCATTTTAATTCCATTTATTACAAACTCGACTCCAACCTCCCGACTCAGTTTTTTGCTCTCTAATCTATTTATGTGTGTGTGGCTCTTGTGTGAATGTGGGCGTGGATGCTTAGCGTATTTTTGTAATTCTAGAGTTTATAGTGATAAAGATAATAAACTTACATCTTGTTTAAACTCAAGAAAACCTGTCTGGTTCATTTGCAATTATATTAGAGGAACAGGAGCATGTGCTCACTGAGATGATAAATTCAATCACTGTGCTGAAAAAAATAAACCTAGTTGCGGTCAAACCAGAGAAAGGGCGAAAGGGGCACCTGAGACACCGTCCTCAACTGGTCGGAACAATTTGGTCCAAAAAAGGTCATCTCTGCCTCAGTCCTGGCACTCGGTGCTTCACCCTGGATTATTTGATCATGTATCTGGAGTGGAACATGAACCCACAACTTTCTGAATCAGAGGCAAGAGTATTACCCACTGAGCCAACACCTAAAGGACAGTTGTATCCATTTTGGATACAATTTTATCATTGTCTCTAAGTAATAAGATCATTCTTTCTTTTGGGCCTCCTTATCTCGAGAGACAATGGATACGCGCCTGGAGGTGGTCAGTGGTTTGTGAAGCAGCGCCTGGAGTGGCTATAAAGGCCAGTTCTGGAGTGACAGGCTCTTCCACAGGTGCTGCAGAGAAATTTGTTTGTCGGGGCTGTTGCACAGTTGGCTCTCCCCTTGCGCCTCTGTCTTTTTTCCTGCCAACTACTAAGTCTCTTCGACTCGCCACAATTTAGCCCTGTCTTTATGGCTGCCCGCCAGCTCTGGCGAATGCTGGCAACTGACTCCCACGACTTGTGATCAATGTCACAGGATTTCATGTCGCGTTTACAGACGTCTTTATAGCGGAGACATGGATGGCCGGTGGGTCTGATACCAGTGGCGAGGTCGCTGTACAATGTGTCTTTGGGGATCCTGCCATCTTCCATGCGGCTCACATGGCCAAGCCATCTCAAGCGCCGCTGACTCAGTAGTGTGTATAAGCTGGGGGTGTTGGCCGCTTCAAGGACTTCTGTGTTGGAGATATAGTCCTGCCACCTGATGCCAAGTATTCTCCGAAGGCAGCGAAGATGGAATGAATTGAGACGTCGCTCTTGGCTGGCATACGTTGTCCAGGCCTCGCTGCCGTAGAGCAAGGTACTGAGGACACAGGCCTGATACACTCGGACTTTTGTGTTCCGTGTCAGTGCGCCATTTTCCCACACTCTCTTGGCCAGTCTGGACATAGCAGTGGAAGCCTTTCCCATGCGCTTGTTGATTTCTGCATCTAGAGACAGGTTACTGGTGATAGTTGAGCCTAGGTAGGTGAACTCTTGAACCACTTCCAGAGCGTGGTCGCCAATATTGATGGATGGAGCATTTCTGACGTCCTGCCCCATGATGTTTGTTTTCTTGAGGCTGATGGTTAGGCCAAATTCAAGATCATTAAAAGGCTTTTTAATTGTCAGATTGGCGTACCTGTAACACTGTCAGCTTAGTCTGATGGAAGAAGTGTAGGATTTCCCATATTGATTACACTTCAAAAAAGCAAGTACTCCATTGGCTGCAAAGCAATTTTGGACATCCCTGAGGTAGTGAAACACGCTATGTAAATACAAGTTCTTTGTTGATTGCTCTATTTAATGTCCGAGACAGCATTTATCCATCAATGAATACCTGTAAACTGATTATCTGGTCATTATCACATTGATGTTTGCGGGACCTTGCTTTGCACAAGTTGGCTGCTGTGTTTCCCTGCATTTTTTTAATATTCATTCATGGGATGTGGCCGATGCTGGCCAGGCTAGCATTTATTACCCATCCCTAATTGCCCTTGAGATGGTGGTGGTGAGCTGCCTTCTTGAACTGCTGCAGTCCATTTGGGGTAGGTATACCCAGAGTGCTGTTAGGAAGGGAGTTCCAGGATTTTGACCCAGCGACAGTGAAGGACTGGGGATATAGTTCCAAGTCAGGATGGTGTGTGACTTGGAGGGGAACTTGCAGGTAGTGGTGTTCCCATGTGTCTGCTGCTCTTATCCTTCTGGATGGTGGAGATTGCAGGTTTGGAAGGTGTTATCAAAGGAGCCTTGGCGAGTTGTTGCAGTGCATCTTGTAGATGGTACCTAATGGTGCCACTGTGCACTAGTAGTGTGGGAGTGAATGTTTGAAGGTGGCAGATGGGTGCTGATCAAGCGGGCTGTTTTGTCCTGGATGGTGTCGAGCTTCTTGAGTGTTGTTGGAGCCGAATCCATCCAGGCAAGTGGAGAGTATTTCAACACACTCCTGACTTGCGCCTTGTAGATTTAATTTTTTAAATTTAATTTTAATTTAGAGATACAGCGCTGAAACAGGCCCTTCGGCCCACCAAGTCTCTGCCGACCAACAACCACCCATTTATACTAACCCTACAGTAATCCCATATTCCCTAGCACCTACCTACACTGGGGGCAATTTACAACAGCCAATTTACCTATCACCCGCAAGACGGTGGACAGGCTTTGGAGAGACAGGAGGTGAGTTACTCACCGCAGAATTCCCAGCCTCTGATCTGTTGTTGTAACCACAGTATTTACTTGGCTGGTCCAGTTCAGTTTCTGGTCAATTATAACCCCCAGGATGTTGATAGTGGGGGATTCAGCGATGATGATGCCATTGAGCATCAAGGGGAGATAGTTAGATTCTCTCTTGTTGCAGATGGTCATTACCTGGCACTTGTGGTGTGAATATTACTTGCCACTTAACAGCCCAAGCTACCGTCCCCTCTGCACTTTCCCCATAATCCAGCAAATTTACTTGCTGTCCATGTGGCCATCAGTTGTGTGCTTGGAAAAGCAGGTGTCCAATGCATCACCGAGCTGTACAGACCAAACAGTGCAGGCTCAGTTCCTGATCAGGGTTCGCAATTGAGAGCCTCTGAGCTCTTGGGCTGCGAAAAGAGAGATCCCATGGAAAGTACCTGTATGTGAACATCAGGAGAGATAAAGACATTGTCCCTGTTCTAACCCCCCCCGCCCCGCACTCCAGGAGCCCTGTACCTGGGTGAGGATTCCCTGGAATGTTGAAGTTTTTAGGATTTTGAAAAGCATTGATAGACTGAGTAGAGAGAATGTTTTTCTGCTGGTGGGGAAGTCTAGAACAAGGGGACATATGCTTAAAATCAGAGTCAGGTCATTCAGGAGAGAAACTAGGAAACATTTTTTCACACAAAGGATGATAGAAGTGTGGAACTGCCTCCCAGTCGATGCTAGCTCAATTAATAATTTTAAATCTGAAATCAGTAGATATTTGCTAGTCAAGAGTATAAAAGAATATGTAGCCAAGGCAGCTGAATGGAGTTGAGATACCGGTCAGCCAAGATTTGAACGAGTGGCATTGGAACAGTCTTGAGGGACTGAATGGCCTCCTTCTCTTCCTGTGTTTGCTGCTAGCTGTGGACCTGTTCTCCAACAAGAAAACTGCCTCGAGGAGAAGAGGGTTATTGGGCACCTCCCAAAAAAGCATCCAGTCCTTTTCAGACTGTCTCTACAGTTTCTCATAACATCAAGAATATCCCATCCTCCTACATTAGCACTGCTGTGATGCTAGGTTAAACCAGTGAAGATTTTGTTTTATGATCAGTAAAATGGCAATGTAAATGGTTACTGTTCTGAACTGGCATACTATCATTCCTCTGAAAGCATTGGTTCAGTTGCTAATAATGCAGCGCTGTGCTCGATCATGTAAGTAATTCTGGCAATGCACGTAAACCGTGCAATCATCAGCTGCACATTGTCTCCTCCCGGACCTGATGAGAAGATGTCCCGAAGGACTGCAGTGTCCTTCTGCTGCTGTCCTTCCATGTCACAGTAGAATTCTTCTCAGACACTGCACGTATTTAATTATACTGTTGCTCAAAACACAGCAGACTTGTCATGCTGGGAGTGAGAGTAGTTTTTCTGATGCCAATTAAGTGGCATCAGCAGCCGCTAATACTCAATTGAGTGATCTCAGTGGGTGATACTACAAAAATATGAGAGACTGAAGCCAGTGCAGAAGGAATAAGAGCGTGGTTCCCTGTGTTAAAGCAGGGTTACTCTTAAGCCAGCATTGATGGTATAAGGCAAAGCTTTGCTCGCAGTTTTGAGCTGGTGTAGACTGTGTAATATTGCCCCCTGCTGCTTGCAGTTTCAGATCCTAAGAACATGCTAGCGTTTTATACAGATCCATCATAACCTCCCTGCTCTTATATTTTATGCCTTGGCTAATAAAAGCAAGTATCCCATATGCCTTCCTAACCACCTTATCTACCTGTGCTGCTGCCTTCAGTGATCCCTCTGACTCTCTGTACTTCCTAGGGTCCTACCATCCATTGTATATTCCCTTGCCTTGTTAGTCCTCCCAAAATGCATCACCTCATTCTTCTCAGGATTAAATTCCATTTGCCACTGCTCTGCCTATCCTACCAGCCCATCTATATCTCCCTGTAATCTAAGGCTTTCCTCCTCACTATTTACAACACCACCAATTTTCATGTCAGCTGCAAACTTACTTATCATACCTCCCATATTCACGTCTAAATCATTTGCGTACACTACAAACAGCAAGGGTCCCAGCACCGATCCCTGTGGTACACCACTGGTCGCAGACTTCCAATCGCAAAAACAGCCCTCAACCATTACCCTGTGTTTCCTGCCACTAAGCCAATTTTGGATCCAATTTGCCAAATTGCCCTGGATCCCATGGGCTCTTACCTTCTTAACCAATCTCCCATGCGGGACCTTATCAAAAACCTTACTGAAGTCCATGTAGACTACATCTACTGCTTTACCCTCATCTCCACATCTAGTCACCTCCTCGAAAAATTCATTCAAGTTAGTCATACAAGATCTCCCCCTGACAAAGCCATGCTGACAATCCCTGCCTCTCCAAGTGCAGATTAATCCTGTCCCTCAGAATTCTTTCCAATATTTTCCCAACCACTGATAGACTCACCAACCTGTAATTACCTGGTTTATCCCAACTACCCTTCTTGAATAATGGTACCATATTCGCTGTCCTCCAGTCCTCTGGTACCTCTCCTGTGGCCAGAGAGGATTTAAAAATGTCAGAGCCCCTGCTAACTCCTCCCTTGCCTCACATAACAGCCTGGGATACATCTCATCTGGGCCTGGGGATTTATCCACTTTTAAGCCCGCTAAAACAGCTAATATCTCCTCCCTTTCACTGCTAATATGTTCAAGTATATCACAATCCCCCTCCCTGATCTCTACACCTACATCGTCCTTCTCCATAGTGAACACAGATGAAAAGTAATCATTTAAAACCTCACCTATGTCCTCCGTCTCCACACAAAGATTCCCACTTTGGTCCCTAATGGGTCCTACTCTTTCCCTGGTTATCCTCTTGCCCTTAATATACTTATAAAACGCCTTGGGATTTTCCTTTATCTTGCCCGCCAGTGTTTTTTCATGTCCCCTCTTCACTCTCCTAAATACTTTTTTAAGTGCCACCCTACACTTTCTATACTCCTCTAGTGCCTCCGCTGTTTTCAGCGCTTGGGATCTGCCATAAGCCTCCTTTTTTTTTCCTGATGCAGTCCTCTATATCCCTTGACATCCAGGGTTCCCTGGACTTGTTAGTCCTACCCTTCACCTTAACGGGTACATGTTGGCTCTGAACACTCACTATTTCCTCTTTGATTCCCACTGATGTGATGTAGAGTTTCCTATAAGTAGCTGCTCCCAGTCCATTTTGGCCAGGTTTTGTTTTATCATTTTGAAATCCGCCTTCCCCAAATTCAGTACCTTTATTTCTGGTCCATCTTTGTCCTTTTCCATAACTACCTTAAATCTTAGAGTTATGGTCACTATCCCCGAAATGCTCCCCCATTGACACTTCTACCACTTGACCGGCTTCATTTGAACCCATGACCTTCTAATAGAAGCATGAGTGCTATCCACTGAGTGATATGATTGTCTGTCTCTAAGATAATTTTTCTCCTTGCCCCACGGTCCACCCTTCGATGTCCTTCTCATCTCTCCCAAGCTCCTGTCTTGTCCCCCCCAAACTTTCTTGCATAGTCTCACCTGACCCCTCACTCTTTGCTTATTAATCCTGTCACCTTCTGTCCCTTTCCTCTCTCATCTTCCCATCTCTCCTCTGATGTCTTGTCTACTCCACCCTTCTCAACAGCAACTTAATTAAGAACATGACATAAGGGCCATACGGTCCCTCAAGCCTGCTCCGCCATTCGACAAGATCATGGCTGATCTTCTCCCTCAACTCCACTTTCCCGCCTTATCCCCTTGATTCCCAAAAATCTATCAATCTCTGTCTTGAATATACTTAACGAATGAGCATCCACAGATCTCTGGCGTAGAGAATTCTCAAGATTCACAACCCTTTGAGTGAAGAAATTTCTCCTAAACAGTCTTAAATGGCTGACCATCCTAAAGAATGTCAGAGATATAGTCAGTAAATGGATGGGAGCCCAAGGAAGAGATAATAGTAATGAATTGCCTCTTAGTTATCTCTCGGGAGGTAATTACAGCCCATCCACTGAGAGAGAATCATTTATCTCATTGATATTTATTGGGCCTTTCTGTACGCATATTGGCTTCTGTATTTGCCTACATTGCTGGTGAGGTATTTTTGGATTCCCCCTCAAGATGTGAAAGGCACTATGTAAATGCATTGCTGTTTACGTGGAAAAGTGGACTCTGGAGAAGGATATGAACTCACAATTTGAAATGTGTTTTTCAGGATGTATCAGGAATGCCTACACTGTGTCGGCCTGTGTTCGAAGGAGGTGCCGGGTTTGATTTCCGCTTGGCTATGGCTATTCCAGACAAGTGGATCCAGGTGAGTTGCTGTCTGCATGGACAAAACTACAGTCCGGTCCTTTTCCAACTCCTACTTTGGAAGTGTATACCCTTTCACTTTGTATCTGATCCATGAGATGCCTTGTTATTATGCCATGGCTTGATTGTGTAGTCAATGGGCCGGATCTCATTTGTTAACGATGCACACTATTATTAAAGCACAAATTGACCTGTAGATTCAGGAATGAAGAGATCTGCTGAGAGTTGCAAATAGCCAGAACTTGCTGTTCAGTTTATGTTACTCTCCCGCTTGCTTCGCACAAATGGCATCTCGCATTTAGCCTTCCCATTATTTTTAAGAACTTGTGGATTTGCATATTATTTGCTCATTAAACTCACCACAGTAAGTTAAAGCTGATAATTAAGAGTGTAACTTATTTTACACAGTGAGTTGTTGTGATCTGGAATACACTGCGTGAAAGGGTGGTGGAAGCAGATTTAATTGTAACTTTCAAAAGGGAATTGGATAAATACTTGAAAAGGTAACATTTGCAGACCAATGGTGAAAGAACAGCAGGGTGGTACTAATTAGTTGGCTTTTTCAAAGAGCTAGCGCAGTGGGTTGAATAGCCGCCTCTGTATCGTTAGATAACTCTATGTAAGTACTTTTTAATGACTGAAAGTTGTTAATGCCCATCAACTTCTGGCCAAAAAACTGAACAATTTAAACTGTGGAGTCTCATTCCTGCATGTTTCAAAAGGGTTATTTTTTAAATAAAAACAGAAAATGCTGGAAATTTCATCAGAACTGGGAAAAGTTAGGAATGTAATAGGTTGTGAGCAAGTGAAAGGCGAGAGGGTGGGAAAAAGAACACAAGGGAAGGTCTATGATAGGGTAAAGGGCAAGAGAGATGAAATGACAAAAGGTTTCGTGGTGCAAGGCCAAAGGGAGTAGTAATGGGACATCCTAAGGTGTGGTGCCCAGAACTGTACACAGTGCTTCAGGTGCGGTCTAACCAGGCCTTTGTATAGCTGAAACATGGATTCCTTGTATTCTAGTACTCTAGATATAAAGGCCAGCATTCCATTAGGTTTTTAGCTTATTTGCTGTACCTCTTCATGACATTTTAATGATTTATGTACCTGGACTCCCAGTCTCTTTGGTCCTCCACTGATCCTAGCTATTCATCATTTAGAAAGTAATCTGTTGTTTCCTTTTTAGGTCCAGTGTGAAAGACCTCCCATTTGCCTACATTGAAATCCATTTGCCACAGTTTTGTCCATTCACTTAATCTGTCAGTATCTCTTTGTAGTTTTATGCTTCCATTGACACTATTTACAATGCAGCCTATCTTTTTGTTATTAGATAGAAAGCCACATATCCAAGTTTAGCAGTCATCTAAATTGTTAGTAAATAGATTTCGAGCTGAAACGTGCAGAAAAATGTCTTAACTAATGGGCATACTGCAAAATGCCCTGCTTCAGCAAGATCTGGCCTGTTAAGTCTTGCAAAAAGATCACACTTTCTCTATGCCTTCTCACCCACATTTTGTTGGTATTGCCCCTACTTTTATAAAACATGCTGTCCCCTCTGATTTGGTGCGCAACTCTGGTCATCTGGAGAAAATGTTTCCACTTGTGTGACGTTCAGAACTAGGGAGCCATAAATAGAAGATGGTCACTAATAAATCCAGTAAGGAATTCGGGAGAAACTTCTTTACCCAAAGAGTCTATGTAATTTTACCTATGTAATTAGTTAGAAAGTGGAACTTCCTACCTTATGGAGTTGTTGAGGCGAATAACATACATAAATTTAAGGAAAGCCAGATGAGCAGGTACGAGAGCAAAGAATGGAAGGATATGTTGATAAGGTGAGATTAGAAGGGTGGCAGGAGGCTTGTGTGGAGCATACACACCGGCATAGACCAGTTGAGCCGAGTGACCTGTTTTTATGTTTTAAAAAGTAATTTGCTTGTACATGTATGGAGTCGACCTCCCATGGCATTGCTCATTGTGGAATGGTGGGTTATCAAACCTGAATGTCGTTTATAGGTCAACTGGATGCAGAGGGGATGTTGGAGTTCAATCCGAGCAAATGCGAGGTGATGCATTTTGGAAGATCCAATTCAAGAGTGAACTATACAATAAATGGAAAAGTCCTGGGGAACATTGATGTACAGAGAGATTTGGGTGTTCAGGTCCATTGTTCCCTGAAGGTGGCAACGCAGGTCAATAGAGTGGTCAAGAAGGCATACGGCATGCTTTCCTTCATCGGACAGGGTATTGAGTACAAGAGTTAGCAGGTCATGTTACAGTTGTATAAGACTTTGGTTCGGCCACATTTGGAATACTGCATGCAGTTCTGGTCGCCACATTACCAAAAGGATGTAGATGCTTTGGAGAGCGTGCAGAGGAGGTTCACCAGGATGTTGTCTGGTATGGAGGACGCTAGCTATGAAGAGAGGTTGAGTAGATTAGGATTATTTTCATTAGAAAGACGGAGGTTGAGGGGGGACCTGATTGAGGTGTACAAAATCATGAGAGGTATAGACAGGGTGGATAGCAAGAAGCTTTTTCCCAGAGTGGGGGATTCAATTACTAGGGGTCACGAGTTCAAAGTGAGAGGGGAAAAGTTTAGGGGGGATATGCGTGGAAAGTTCTTTACGCAGAGGGTGGTGGGTGCCTGGAACGCGTTGCCAGCGGAGATGGTAGACGCGGGCACGATAGCGTCTTTTAAGATGTATCTAGACAGATACATGAATGGGCAGGAAGCAAAGAGATACAGACCCTTAGAAAATAGGCGACAGGTTTGGATAGAGGATCTGGATCGGCGCAGGCTTGGAGGGCCGAAGGGCCTGTTCCTGTACTGTAATTTTCTTCGTTCTTTGTTGTGAAGAGAGGATACTACAAGCGAGGGAGAGATGCAGTGCCAGAGGTACTGTGTTTTAGATGAGGTGTTAAACCGAGGCCCCTTGTGCCCTCTCAGGTGGACATAAAAGATCACGCGGCCACTTATTTGAAAAAGAACAGGGAAGTTTGCCCCAGTGTCTTGGACCAATATTTGTCTCTCGACCAACGCATAAAAACAGATTATGTGCTCATTTATCTCACTACTGTTTGTGGGATCTTGGTGTGTGCAAATTTGGCTGCTGTGTTTTCTAACATTGCAACAGTTATGCTGCTATGCTTGAGGGGTTCTATTCATAAAACCAAAAAACAGTACGGATAAAACAAATACACACCTTTTAGTAAAATCATCATATCTGTAGTGGACAAAAATCAACAACCATGAACAACTGGGCAACAGCTCGAAACTGGAGTTCACAGAATCAGAGACTTGTTACAGCACAGGAGGCCACTTGGCCCATCATTGTGCTGACTGCTTCAAAAGAATTGTAGTCAGCTTAATGATGGCACGAAATGCCACTTCCTGTTGAGCGAAACTTCCATATGTGTCCCAGTCTTATTATTTTTAGCTTTCTTTCATCCCTTGACTAGATAAATTCCTCTGGAAATCAACTTCTCAGGTGTACTAATCTACTAGCCTTTTCTTCTGAGAAATCTTATTTGCAGCAAAATAAATCCCTTGATGTGAAGAATTTAGCAGCTTGAGTGTTTTGCAGACATTGATTGAAGGAAAGGGAGCAGTAACTTTCAAGATGTCAGGGCAAAAGCTCAGCTCATCTTGAAAACCTGATTCTTGAGTGAGGCCTGAAAAATGACTTCCAAACTTTTGCAAGGACAATTAGCTTCATAGAGCCTATATCCGGTATCTGAACTGGGTGATATGTGTTAAACACTAATTTTCACCTTTGAACCACCCCCCCACCCTGAGTTCACATTGAGGCCAGGCTGATGGAGTGAAAGTCAAGGATCCAATGTATTAAGAGTTAAGTGTCATGATCCAGTAGGCTCGCAGTACACAATACTGACCTTAAATTGGCAATCTCACCCCAAGAGGCCACAGGAAAGGGTTTATGTGAGAAACAGAATAATGTCACACAACAGCTTGTATTTATGAAGTGCCTATAATATAGTAAAACATCCCACAGCCCTTCACTGGAGTATTACCAAACAAAATTTGACACTGAGCCACTTAAGGAGATATTAGGAAAAGCTTGTTTGAAGAGGTAGGTTTGAAGGAGCGTTTTAAAGGAGGAGAGAGGCTTAGGGAGGGAACCTTGGAGCCAAGGCAGCTGAAGGCATAGCCACCAATGGTGGAACAATTAAAATTGGGTATATGCAAGAAGCAGAATTGGAGGAGTACAGATATCTCAGAGGGTTGCATGGCAAAGAAGATACATACGAGCATACGAATTAGGAGCAGGAGTAGGCCACTCGGCCCTTCGAGCCTGCTTTGCCATTCAATAAGTTCATGGCTGAACTGATTACTCCACGTTTCCACCTACCCCCGATAACCTTCCACCCCCTTGCATATCAAGAAACTATCTACCTCTGCCTTAAAAAATATTCAAAGACTCTGCTTCCACTGCCTTTTGAGGAAGAGAATTCCAAGCACTCACGACCTTCTGAGAAAAAAATTCTCCTCATCTCTGTCTTAAATACAGAGATAGGGACAGGCGAGGCCATGGAGGGACTTGGAAACAAGGATGACAATTTTAGATTTGACGCTCATGAGCCAATATAGGTCAGTGAGCACAGGGTGATGGGTGATCGGGACTTGGTATAAGTTAGGTCATGGCCAGCAAGGTTTTGGATGACCTCAAGTTTATGGGGGATGGAAGATAGGAGGCCAATCAGGAGAGCACTGGAATAGTGAAGTCTCTCGCCACGTACTAGTACTGCAACTGATTGCAGTGTTCTGTACTGGGCAGGATGGTGCAGTGATGTCAAGAGGCTGTCCAAGCAGCCAATCCCATTAAAGGATTTTCACAGGCACACAAACAGGCAACAAAAAGCACTAATATAAAATCACTTTAAAAAAATTTGCATAGAGCAAATTAAAGACTGGGATATATACATGGGCTGAAGGTAGAAGCTAAAATATTCTGAAAAACTTTTTCTAAAAAGGAATTAAAAAATCTCCTAATTAATAATTTTACAATACTCCGAATTAAAATTATTTTTTTCAGGGCCAGTTCTGTTCATCAAATATCAACATCATCATTAAAAGCCCTCCCTCCACTTCCCTCTCTCCATCTATCCCTCCCTTTCCTCCACATTCCCTTCCTCTACCGTCCTCCTTCTCACCCTCCCACCCTCCATCTATGCCTCCAGCATTCCATCTTGGTACCTCCTCCCTCTCTACCTCCTACCTCTTCCCTTCCTCCCACTCCACCTCGCTCACTGTCCATCTCCCTTTTCCCTTTCCCCCCTTTCTTCCTCCACCTCCATCTCCCCCTCTCTACCCCCCTCCATCTCACCCTCCCTCCCTCCATCTCACCCCTCCATCTCACCCTACTCCTCTTTCTCTCTGCCTCCCTCCCCCTCTCCACCTCCCTCCTCCCTCCATCTCCCTCCATCTCCTCCCTCCATCTCCTCCCTCCATCGCCCTCCCTTCCTCCATCACCCTCCCTTCCTCCATCTCCCTCACTGTCCACCACCTCTCTTCCTCCCTCCCTCCTCCCTCTCCATCTTACCCTTCCCCTCTCTCCCTCTACCTCCTTCTTCCCTCTACCTCCTCCTTCCCTCTACCTCCTCCTTCCCTCTACCTCCTCCTTCCCTCTACCTCCTCCTTCCCTCTACCTCCTCCTTCCCTCTCCCTCCTCCTTCCCTCTACCTCCTCCTTCCCTCTACCTCCTCCTTCCCTCTACCTCCTCCTTCCCTCTACCTCCTCCTTCCCTCTACCTCCTCCTTCCCTCTACCTCCTCCTTCCCTCTACCTCCTCCTTCCCTCTACCTCCTCCTTCCCTCTCCCACCTCCTTCCCTCTCCCACCTCCTTCCCTCTCCCACCTCCTTCCCTCTCCCACCTCCTTCCCTCTCCCACCTCCTTCCCTCTCCCACCTCCTTCCCTCTCCCACCTCCTTCCCTCTCCCACCTCCTTCCCTCTCCCACCTCCTTCCCTCTCCCACCTCCTTCCCTCTCCCACCTCCTTCCCTCCCTCGCCACCTCCTTCCCTCTCCCACCTCCTTCCCTCCCTCGCCACCTCCTTCCCTCTCCCACCTCCTTCCCTCCCTCGCCACCTCCTTCCCTCCCTCGCCACCTCCTTCCCTCCCTCGCCACCTCCTTCCCTCCCTCGCCACCTCCTTCCCTCCCTCGCCACCTCCTTCCCTCCCTCGCCACCTCCTTCCCTCCCTCGCCACCTCCTTCCCTCCCTCGCCACCTCCTTCCCTCCCTCGCCACCTCCTTCCCTCCCTCGCCACCTCCTTCCCTCCCTCGCCACCTCCTTCCCTCCCTCGCCACCTCCTTCCCTCCCTCGCCACCTCCTTCCCTCCCTCGCCACCTCCTTCCCTCCCTCGCCACCTCCTTCCCTCCCTCGCCACCTCCTTCCCTCCCTCGCCACCTCCTTCCCTCTCTCTCCTGCTCCCTTCTGCCATCCACCCCTCCTCTCTCCACCACTTCCCTTTCTCCCCCTCCTCCACCTCCCTCTCTCCTTCTTCACCTCCCTCTCTCCTTCTTCACCTCCTCCCTCTCTTCCTCTCCACCCCCCCCCACCCTCTTCCCCCACCTTCTCTCTCAGCCCCTCTCTCCCTGTTCCTCCTCTTTTCCCCGCCATTCCCCCCTGATTCCCCCCACCCTTGCCCCTCTCCCTTACTCTCGCCACCTCTCGCCAACTCCTTAACCTGAGACTATGCCACTTCATCCTAGACTCTCTAGCCAGAGGAAACAGCCTCTACCCTGCCAAGCCCTCTCTGGATTTTATGTTTCAGTGGGATCACCTCTCATTCTTCTAAATTGCAGGGAGGCTAGGCTCATTCGACTCAATCTCTCCTCGTAGAAATCAATCTGGTGATCTTTGTTGCACTCCCTATAAGGCATGGATATACTTCCTTAGGTAAGGAGACTAAAATTGTACACAGTACTTTAGGTGTGGTCTCACCAAAGCCCTGTTTGCATCGAGACATCCTTACTCTTGTACTCAAACTCCCTTGCAATAAAGGCCAACGTAGAATTTGCTTTCCTCATTGCCTACTGCATTTGCATGTTAACTTTCATGAACAAGGACATCCAGATCCCTCTGAATGCAAACATTTTATAGTTTATCACCATTTAAAAAAAAAACTTTGTTTTTCTATTCCTAACGAAGTGAATAACCTCACATTTCCCTACAGTATATTCCATCTGCCACCGTCTATCTATATCTCATTGCAGACTCTGTGTCTTCCTCACAGCTTACATTCCCACCGAGCTTTTCATAGTCAACACATTTGAATCCATTACACTTAGTCCCTTCATCTAAGTCATTAATATAGATTATAAACAGTTGAGACCCAGCACTGATCCTTGTTGCACTCATTCGTTACAGCATTTAACAATAACCCATTTTTTTCTTACAAAAGCAAAATACTGTGGATGCTGGAAATCTGAAATAACAATAAAGCGTGCTGGAAATACTCAGCAGGTCTGGCGGCATCTGTAGAGAGAAAGAGTTAACGTTTCAGGTCGATGACCATTCATCAGCACTTGATCTAGCTCAATCTTATGATGAAAGTTCATCAACTTGAAGTATTAACTCTGTTTCTCTCTCCACAGATGCTGCCTGACCTGCTGAGTATTTCCAGCATTCTCTATTTAATCTTAATCTCTGTTTTCTGTCCTTCAACTAATCCTCTGCCCATGCCAATATATTACCCTCAACTCCGAGCCTTGATCTTGTGCAACAACCTTTTGTGTTGCACCATATTGAATGCCTTTTGAAAAGCTAAATATCCTACATCCAATGATTTCCTGTCATCTACCTTAGCCAACGTGCCTACATACCTATGTAATTGACTTTATTCAAGTTTAAAACTCTAGTTTCGGACTTATGTATGCCACTCTTGAACTCAATGTGAAATTCGATTATCATATTACGATCACACTTTCCCAGGTGATCCCTTACTATGAGATTATTCATTATTTCTGTCTGAATACACATCTAAAATAGCATTTTCCACAACATATTCTAGGAACCGGTCTTGAATGCGTTCATGAACTCTACCTTCAAAATACCTTTGCCAATTTAATTTGTCCAGCCTGTATGAAGATTAAATTCCCCACGATTATTGCATTGCCTTTGTTACAAACTCCTTTTATTTCTTGATTCATTTTCTGTGCAACAGTAATGTTAGGGGGCCTTTAAATGACTCTCAGCAGTATTTTCTGCCCCATGTTAAATCTTATCTCCACCCAAACTGATTCTACCTCTTGCTTTTCTGAGCCAAGATCCTTCCTCACTACTGTCTTTATTTCCTCCTTTATGATCAGGGCTATTCCTCCTTTTTTAATTTTCTTTTGAGGGATGCTGGGAGAAGGTGAGTATGTGGTGCTCATCTATTAAAAAGGCATAATGGTCTTTGAGGTACAACCACACATTCAACATTGAGGCAGGTATTGGGCAACTCTGATATTTTGAAGGGGGTAGAGGGCAACTACCATGAGGGAACAAGATGCGAGGATGCGGAGGATTGCTGGGTTGATTGTGCACTATTTATACTCATGGCATTTGTTGTTATGCACCACAGCCATTTTCTCAGAATTTGGCTGTCTTTAATGTATCTCTTCATGCATATTAAAATGATGATCAATGTGGCATCCTGTTCATTAGGGAAATATCACATTTTGTATGCACAGCACTATTCAGAGTTTAAAATAGTCAAGGAATTCACACTGTTGCAAGTTGAGAGTTATTATAACAGAGTCGTGAGCCTTGAAGAAATTGTTCACCCTTTTATAAACTAGGCAATGATCTATTTATATATAGCCCAAATTACTGGATTTTAGCAGCTCATGACAGAATTCAACTGTAGGAAAACATTGACCAAGAGCAGTCCATTGGGCCCATCAAAACATTTCTTTCCAGGGACCAGGCACAATCTATGCCATCATAGACTCTACCCACCCATTTAATCTTTTTCCACAGACCATGTACACTCTACCCAATTATGCACTATTTAATCTCCTTCCACAAACTCTGTATTGTTTGTCCTATCATGGACTGTATCCCAAAAGCAAAGTACCACAGATTCTGGAAATCTGAAATAAAATGGTTGGAACATTAAGCAGGTCAGGCAGTCACAGTGGAGAGAGAAAGAATGTTAGCATTTCAGGTCAATGACTTTTAATAGGACTCCTAGCTACCCATTAAATCTCCTTCCGCAAACCCTGTAGTATCTACCTTCTCATTGACTCTACCCCACTCATTAGATGAGAGCAGCAAAATGCTAAATATTCAACCATCCTCGCATCTTCACTACTCAGCCCTGCTTGGTTGATTTCCTGAGATGAGATTGCCTTGGTCCAAAAAGCCCAGGTATCACTATTCCCTGGAGTATTTTATTATCCCTGTCCATATGTATAGCTTTCACTCCCATTCCTGATTTGATATTCATCCAGTTCTTTGGTGATGCAAATCGCTCAGTGGGATTTTCATCTGCATATTCACTATTCCGAGGGGGAAGGAATTATTTTTCATTTGCAGTCTTGTTTGAGGCTTGTTAATGTTCCCCCGTGTGTCATCTAGCTGAGATCAGTTTTTTGAGTCTCTCTTAACTTTGAACTTTAACTCCCAGAATGGTCCAAGTGATTATTTGAATTTTTTTCCAGTATGTGTTGCCTTTTTGACCGTAGATTTAAAATAAGACATATTGTACCATCCCTTTATCTAATTTAGTCTTTGCTGTGATGTCAAAACTGTGGAATTCCTTATCTTGCAGGATTCTTCTCTTCAACAGATGACAGGCTTTTGAAACCTAGGGCTCATGTCTCCAAATCAGTGCTGCCTGATTCACCTTGTTTTCTCCGAATGATGGTGTCCAGCACTGTTGGTCACCATCGTGTCTACTTTCTAGCTATTTAGCTAAATCATCTGTCCAATAAAATGAGACTCTCCTCCGACTGAATGTGGCATTTTTCTATATGTATTTAGCAAGTGGTTTATCCCACAACATTGCAAGAACCTGTCATAAATTAGGAATTCCTCCTACCAGGTTAATTAATATCTCTTCCATTCTAGGCTTCTATGCAAACAATAAAACTCAGACACTAAAACAAGAACCAAAAGCGCTGTCTTTCCTTCCTGCACTAGCACCTGGCTTTCTGGGTACCATCCACTCTCCAGAACCTTAACTTCATCTCCTTCAGGCTTTATTCCTGCCCCAGTTCCATAGGATTACTGGTGCAAGATTGGGAGAGAGATGGTTGGAGATATTTACCAATAAGTCGACATGGTTGTTTTACTTGTTTGCCTGACTTTTGACATGGAATTGAAGAGGGAATTGATTGTACAGTGGAACGTGGAGACATGCATGAAGCCTTTGGCTTGAAAGGAGCTTACAAAATAATACTCAGTTAGCAGAAATGAAAAGTTCCTGCAGCAAGCCACCTGAACATTTACCAAACTTCACAGCTTCGAAAGCTAACATCACATTGGTGTGAACTAGGAATGGGAGGTCTTGAGTATTTACAGCACTTTCTTTAACAGAGGTTTTCCTTTAGCTGTCTATATTCTTTATGGGTTCTGCTTATTACTCAGTAGTTGGGAAATATCTGAATTTGTACAGCACATTTGCTGGGCTCACCCCTTCATCGCACCCCTCCAAATCTTGGTGGCAACTTAGTAATGTTGGCCGGAATTTTACGTTGGATGGATGGGAGCCGGACTCCGACGTGAAAGTTGGTGGTGAACCCGCTTCCGCCTAGCCTGGGGATCCGTCCCGTATTTTATGGATCCCCAGGCTTTAATTGTCCCGAGACGGAACTTCCACCCACTTGAAGGAGGAGGTCCCGCCTCAGTGAGCTGCCAGCCAATCAAGAGCGATGGCCACTGCTGGGACTGCAGCCAAGCTGGCGCCATGGATCGAGGAGGGAAGGTACGTTGGGGCATGCCTCACCAAGGGGATCAGTCCTTCTCTGGTGAGGCTGGAGTTGTCCTTTGGGGGGAGGGGGGTGTCTTGGGTCCTGGGGGTGGGTTGGGAGGTGGAGGCGTCCCTCAATCGGGCACCCTGTGCCCGACTGCCATGCTGTCACTGGGCGGCCTTTCACGTCCCCAGCACACCCGCTTGCCACGGGTAAAATACCCGTGGAGGCAGGTGAGCGCCCTTAAGTGGGCGTTAAGTGGCTACTTAAGAGTCTTGATTGACCTCAGGCGGGTGGGCCATTTCCCACCCCCAGCGTCCCCCCTCCCCGCCTGACCGCCGTAAAGTTGTCCGGAGGCGGAATCGGGGCAGGTAGGCCTCCCGGAGCCTGCCGCTCAATTGAACATCTCCCCCACGCCACCATCCAACCCGCTGGGGCGGCGTAAAATTCCGGCCGTTAAATCAAGAGTGGATAGGGAGGACTGAAGGCATTGTTTTCAGTTTCTGATCTGAAATCCATCCATCTCCTTGGTAACAGTCTGAGACTAAACCAGTGTGTTCGCAATCTTGGTGACATATTTGACCAAGAAGCGCTTCCAACATCATATACCCTAAGACCACCTATTTCCACCTCCATCACATCGCCCAACTCTGCCTGGTCTCTGCTCATCTGCTGCTGAAACCCTCATTCATGACTTTGTTACCTCCAGATGTGACTATTCCGACACACTGCTTGCTGGTCTCTCACATTTTACCCTCAGTAAATTTGAGATCATCCAAAACTCTGCTGCCCGTGTCTTAACTCGCACCAAGTCCTGTTTCCCTATCACCCCTGTGCTCGCTGACCTACATTGGCTCCCGGTCTAGCAACACCTTGATTTTAAAATTCTCATCCTTGTTTTCAAATCCCTCCATGGCCTCACCCCTCCATCTCTGTAATCTCCCCCAACCCCACAACCCTCCATAATGGGCGGCACAGACGCAGTGGTTAGCACCGCAGCCTCACAGCTCCAGCGACCCAGGTTCAATTCTGGGTACTGCCTGTGTGGAGTTTGCAAGTTCTCCCTGTGTCTGCGTGGGTTTCCTCCAGGTGCTCCGGTTTCCTCCCACATGCCAAAGACTTGCAGGTTGATAGGTAAATTGGCCATTATAAATTGCCCCTAGTATAGGTAGGTGGTAGGGAAATATAGGGACAGGTGGGGATGTGGTAGGAATATGGAATTAGTGTAGGATTAGTATAAATGGATGGTTGATGGTCGGCACAGACTCGGTGGGCCGAAGGGCCTGTTTCAGTGCTGTATCTCTAAACTAAACTGAACATATCTGGCCTTCTGCTGCATCCCTGATTTTATCCACTCCATTGGTGGCCGTTCCTTGATCTGCCTAGGCCCTAAGCTCTGGAATACCTTCCCTACACCTCTCTGCCTCTCCATCTCACTTTCCCCCTTTAAAGCACTCCTTAAAACCTACCTCTTTGACCAAACTTTTGGTCACCTGCCCTAATATCTCTATGTGACTCCGTGTCAAATTTTGTTTTATATTGTGCCTGTGAAGCACCTTGGGACATTTTATTACATTAAAGGCACTATATAAATACAAGTTGTTGTTGCAGAGGCAGGGAATTAAGCTTCTTAATCCTCATGCACAGCTTAACATTGGTCTCAGTTTGCAAGAAAGTTTTCAATGAAGTTTGATACCATAGGAACAGGAGAATGCCATTCAGCACTGAAGCCAGTTCCACCATTCAATAGATCACACCTGATCTGTATCTTAACTCCATCTAACCATCTTGGTTCCATAGCCCCTAAAATTCTTGCCTAACAAAAATCTTTCAGTTTTGGTTTTGATATTTGAAATTGACCCTCAGCTTCAGTATCCTTTTGTATGTGTGTGTGTGTGGGTTGGGGGGGGGTAGGGGGGAGAGAGCGTGGAGGGGGGGAGAGCGTGGAGCGTGGCCGTGAGTTTCAGATTTCCTCTACCCTTCGTATGAAGAAGTGTTTTCTGACATTCCCAGCTGACCTTGCTCTAATTGTAAGGTGAACTTCCACACCAGAGGAAATAGGGCTGACAGAGAAAAACTATCATTCTTTAATCATTTTAAACACCATAATTAGATCTTAGTCTTCTACACTTGGTGGAATACAAGCCTATGCCACCTGTCTGTGTAGTTTAACCCTTTTAGCCCTGGTATCATGTTGGTGAATCTGTGCTGCACCCGTTCCAAGGCCATTATTTCCTGTCACTTCAGAAACCGTTCACACTACTACTCTGAAATGGGAATTGCAGTCCAGCTGTCCCAGGACTGGAAATGAGTAAGTACAAACCTGGTAATGACAGGCTAGATAGCCCAGCACAGCATGCATAGTGAGAGAAAAGCTCCAGAGCACTCTGAGGTATTAATAATGAATATTGAAAAAGCACAGGTTCACAGGGAGCAATCACCACAGGTTTAGAAGTAATAGATCAAACCTGGCAAAGCGACTGAAATTCTTTGAAGTGATAACTAAGCTAGTGCGGAAGGATAAATAGTTTATTTTGGTTTTCAGAAGATGTTGTCAAAGTTCCTCATGTGAGACTATTAGGGATGTTTATAAATTGTGAAGGAGATGACAGATTCTCTAAATCAACTGTGGTGATAAATTAAAATGCGCTACCTTGGAAAATGTAACTCGTGGTGTTCCTTGGGGATCTATTGCAGGATACTTGCTATTTACAATATTTGTGAATGATTGAGAACAAGCTGTCTGCAGTACAGTATTAATAAATTTGCTGATAATATGAAGATATGTGGATCTGTAATGAACAGAAATGTGATTCATTATCTTCAGTGAAACTTGGGCCAATTAAGTGGATAACTAATATTTATGTGAATAAATGTGGGGCAGTGGGAAGAGGTAGCACTCAAAGAGGAAATAGAAGCACTGGAGAAAGGGCAAAAAGCATTTACAAGGATTGTGCCAGAACTAAGAGATTGCAGCCATGGGAAAAGTTTGAACAGGTTAAGGCTTTTTACTTTAGAAAAGAGGAGACTTAGAGGATACCTAACAGAGGTCTTTAAAACTGTGAAATGGTTGGATAGGGTAGATGTGGAGAGAATGTTTCCACTTGTGGGAGAATCCAGAACTACGACCATAAATACACGATAGTTACTAATCCATCCAGATTGGAAATAGGAGAAATTTCTTTACTCAGAGTGTAGTTAGAATGTGGCACTCGCTACCACAGGAAGTGGTTGAGGATTAGCTTAAATGCTTTCAAAAGGAAATTGGATGAGAGAAAAGGGAATAGAAAGATATGCGGAAAGGCTGAGATGAGGCAGATGGAATGCGAGGAGACTCATGTGGAGTAGCAACACCAGCACAGACTAATTGAGCTGAATGGCTTGTTTCCATTTTGTCGTTTCTGTTTGTGTCTCATTCCTATGCTCCTTGTCCAACTCATAGAACCCCCTTACTTCAAACTAGTCTGACCATGTTATTATTTTAATAACGTGTATCATGTGTCCCCTCAATCTTCTCTCCAGGGAAATTAGTTACTTGAGTCTTTCCCCACTACTTAAGACTCCAAGGCCTGGGATCATCCTGACTGTTATTCTCTCATCTGTGTGCAAAGTATCTATATCTTATAATCTCTTCTGACTTGTAATCCAGTGGTTCCTGATTTGCAACATTAATACCTGCTTCAGGACATTGATTGTGATCGCTCACAAATCCTTTCTCGGCTTCTGCAAGTGGAATTAATATAGAATATACAACATAGAAACAGGACATTTACCATCCACACCAGAAAATAAATAAAAAGAAAGGAAGAACTTGCATTTCTCCAATGCCTTCCACAACCTCAGAGCATCCTAAAGCACTTCACAGCCAATGAAATGTCATCGCTATTGTAATGTAGGAAACCTGGCAGCCTGTTAACACACAGCAAGATCCCACAAACAGCAACCAGATAATAACTAGATAGTCTGTTTTTAGTGATGTTGGTTGAGGGATAACTATTAGTAATAATTAAATTCACCATCCTGTTCCCATATTCCTTTACTCTCCTTTCTTTCATTCACTTATGCAGTCTAATCTAATATTGAGAGAGTTTCTGCCTCAACCATTAACCCTGGAAGTGAATTCCACAGCTTCATAACTCTGTGACAAAATTTCTTCAGCCCTCTGTTCTAAACCTCTCTCATTTAGTCTTGTATCTATGGCCCCTAAGCTACTGGAAGCAGTTTACTTCCATCTACCCTTCATCATACCACCTCTGACAAAAATGCCCCCAGTTTTTCAAGTCTGTATTTGTATTTCCTCACACCAGGCAGTATCCAAATTAATCTGTGCAGTCCCTTCTCGAAAGCAGCATTATCTTTCCCAAATTGTAGAAATCGGTATTCCAGATGAGGTCTATAAAATTTTATATAAGCATATCATTATTTCTTGGCTTTTATATTCTAGCTTTCTTTACAATCTTACCAATCTGAGGTGTTGCCTTTAATGTCCTGTGGTCCTATCGCCCCGCCCCTGCAAAAATCCCTCTGCTCTTCACAGCACCCAATTAAATCCATTCAGCAATTAATTAGTGCTTTATTTTAACAAACGGTATCGCCTCACACTTACAATGAATTTCATTTGCCACCTTTTGGTCCTTTTCCCTGCTCATATTATTACTATCCCTTTGTAACATCCTTTCAGCTTTGAATGAATTAACTGTACTTCCTATTTTTGGTGTCTTCAGCAAATTTCAACACCATTCTCCATGGGTATGTGCACAAATCATTGATAAACACAAGGAACTGTAATGGCCCAGAACGGAATCCTGTGAAACATCACTACCCACTTCCAACTACCCGAGAAACTGCCTCTAACTCCAATTCTCTCTGATCTCCCTTCTAACCAAGTTTAATCCAGTTTGCTTGTCCTCCTAATTCGATATCCCTTAATCTTCTCCAGTAATCTTCCTTGTGATGTCTTCTCGAAGACGTTCCTAAAACCTATGTAACTATATCCACTGCATTTCTCTCAGCTGTTACCTCCTCAAAGAATTCTATGAGCTTTCTCAAGCAGGAACACCCTTTTCAGAATCCATGCTGGCTACTTCTGGGAATTACCTGCTTAACTTTGACTCGCTTTTTAGAATGGGTATTACATTGGCCACTCTCCAGTTCCATGGCTCACATCCACGCTCAGTAGAGACAGAAATATAGGACAGAATTTTATCAGCACCCGGTTGGTGGACTGAGAGGTGGGGGTAACGAGGTGGGTGCCAGTGTATCAGGATAGCTCCCTGATGCAATTCCGCTGCTGGTGAATCTTCCCAGCGGTGGGCTGCCAATTTACATACTTAAAGGCCCTATTAAGGGTATTTTGCCGATGGTAGTGCAAACCCCCCCCCCCCCCACTCACCCCACTGCATGGAGAGGCCCCCAGATTAATGGAGGTGGCCTCCCTGCAGCAGCCCTGGGGGCCATTGGAACCAGAAGCTTTATGCCTCACCAAGGGGGCCATGGTCAGAAAGGATACTGCAAAAGTTATGGGGCCTGACAATATTCCGGCAATAGTACTGAAGACCTGCGCTCCAGAACTTGCCGCGCCCCTAGCCAAGCTGTTCCAGTACAGCGACAACACTGGCATCTACCCTGCAATGTGGAAAATTGCCCAGGTATGTCCTGTACACAAAAAGCAGGAAAGGTCCAACCCGGCCAATTACCGCCCCATCAGCCTACTCTCAATCATCAGTAAAGTGATGGAAGGTGTCATCAACAGTGCCATCAAGCAGCACTTGCTTCGCAACAACTTGCTGAGTGATGCTCAGTTTGGGTTCTGCCAGGGCCACTCAGCTCCTGACCTCATTACAGCCTTGATTCAAACATGGACAAAAGAGCTGAACTCAAGAGGTGAGGTGAGAGTGACTGCCCTTGACATCAAGGCAGCAATTGACCTAGTATTGCATCAAGGAGCCTTAGCAAAACTGAGGTCAATGAAAATCAGGGGGAAAACCCTCTGCTGGCTGGAGTCATACCTAGCGCAAAGGAAGATGGTTGTGGTTGTTGGAGGTCAATCATCAGAGCTCCAAGACATCACTGCAGGAGTTCCTCAGGGTAGTGTCCGCGACACAACCATCTTCAGCTGCTTCATCAATGACCTTCCTTCAATCATAAGGTTAGAAGTGGGGATGTTCGCTGATGATTGCGCAACGTTCAGCATCATTCATGACTCCTCAGGTACTGAAGCAGTCCATGTAGAAATGCAGCAAGATTTGGACAGTATCCAGGCTTGGGCTGATAAGTGGCAAGTAACATTCGCATCACACAAGTACCAGGCAAAGACCATATCCAACAAGAGAGAATTCAACCATCTCCCCTTGACATTCAATGGCATTACCATCGCTGAATCCCCCAATATCAAACATCATGGGGCTACCATTGACCAGAAACTGAACTGGAGTAGCCATATAAATACCGTGGCTACAAGAGCAGGTTAGAGGCTAGGAATCCTGCGGCGAGTAACTCACCTCCTGACTCCCCAAAGCCTGTCCACCATCTACAAGGCACAAGTCAGGAGTGTGATGGAATACTCTCAACTTTCCTGGATGGGTGCAGCTCCAACAGCACTTAAGAAGTTTGACACCATCCAGGACAAAGCAGCCCACTTGATTGGCACCTCATCTACAAACATGCACTCCCTCCACCACCGACGCACAGTGGCAGCAGTGTGTACCATCTACAAGATGCACTGCAGCAACGCACCAAGGCTCCTTAGACAGCACCTTCCAAACCCGCGAACTCTACTAACTGGAAGGACAAGGGCAGCAAATGCATGGGAACACCACCACCTGCAAGTTCCACTCCAAGTCACACACTATCCTGACTTGGAACGATATCACCGTTCCTTCACTGTCGCTGGGTCAAAATCCTGGAACTCCCTTTCTAACAGCACTGTGGGTGTATCTACCCCAAATGGACTGCAGCGGTTCAAGAAGGCAGCTCACCACCACCTTCTCAAGGGCAATTAGGGATGATGCCCACATCCCATGAAATTTTAAAAAAAGTCTCAGCAGTCCCAACGATCACCCCAGAGGGGTTTCCCCTCTGACCTTACACCCCTGGAATTTTTCATCTGCTTTTTTATTTGTTTACCTGGAGGCACCTCAAGGTCTCCTGCCTGCCTCAGCAGTGCTCACCTCTCCCAGTGGTGCTGCTGTGGCTTCAGAGCTGCCAACCCTCTGATTGGGGCAGCAGCATCAGAAGCCTAAGACTGGCAGGTCAGCATGCACCAATTTGGAGGCTGCCTGCAGTAAAATTGCCAAGCCGATCCTGCTGCCAGTACGTGTGACTCTGGGACCTGCTTTTCACCCCGATATGTAGGGTCTTTGCAAAATTCACCCTCAGGATTCCCGGATGTCTGCCATTAGTCCATGGCGTTTATTGCTTCTCTAGACTACTCTCAACCACTTCAGGATTCACCTCTGATATCCTTTACTAGTAACAATGAAGACCATTTTTTGCCATTTTTTGATCATTATCTCCAAATCCATATAGTACTCTCACTGAGGTCTTGCATATAGAGTCATAGAGTCATATTCGGCACATCGAGTTCATGCCAGTTCACCACAGGGCTGTTTGGTCAGTCCCACTCCCCCGCTTGATCCCCATGAATATCCATGGGCATTATATGTGCACAGCTTCACCTTCCTGATCTTGCTGGTTTCAGTTCCGCATCAGGTGACTGAACCTCATGAAGGAGCTCCAGTTTCTCCAAAATATCAATTCTACACTTCAATACTGGTTAAGCTAACCTAGCAGTGACCCAGTTCATCATAACACACTCTAACTGGGATAAGCGCAAGAGTTTGCAAAAAGCAACATCCCTGGCACAGTTTATTTCTTTGTTATATTCTAAGTGGCATTCTGCTGTCAATACAGGGCCACTGATGGCCAACTTTAATTAGAAGCACTTAAATATATACAAATAGGACAGGGATGGCTCAAAGGTTTCTTTGTATGTGTATGTATATTTCTGTATGTGTCTCTCTATGCATGTCTCTCTGCACATGGCTCTGTATCTGCGGTGTGTGTACGAGCAATGTGCATGCGCATGTCTGTGTGCATGCATCGTGATGTGTGCTGTGGGGGTGTCGTGTGGGCATCTGCGCTTGGGTGCAGTATGTAGGTTTGGTGTGTGAACGGTGTGTTTTTGTGCATTTTGCATGTCTGGCGTTTGCATGTGGGATGTGCATTTTTTTCACTTGTGTATATGTGCGTGGCTCATGTGCACGTATATTGTCGCCTCCTTCCAGTAAACTCACCGGATGGGATTAAATGTGAATGTGTGGGAGGCAGAGGAAACACAGAAAGATTGATAGCACAGAAGGAGGCCATTGAGCCCACCATGTCCCTGCAAGAGAGTTATCCAGTCAATCCCACCTTTGGTCATTAGCCCTGTCAGTTATGGCACCTCAAGTGCATATGCAAGTGTTTTTTAAATGTTTTTTTTAATTCATTCATGGGATGTAGGCGTCACTGGCCAGGCCAGTGTTTATTGCCCATCCTTAATTGCCCTTGAGAAGGTGGTGGTGAGCTGCTTTCTTGAACCGCTGCAGTTCATTTGGGGTAGGTACACCCACAGTGCTGTTTGGAAGGGAGTTCCAGGATTTTGACCCAGCGACAGTGAAGGAACGGCGATATAGTTCCAAGTCAGGATGGTGTGTGACTTGGAGGGGAACTTGCAGGTGGTGGTGTTCCCATGTATTTGCTGCCCTTGTCCTTCTAGTTGGTAGAGGTCGTGGGTTTGGAAGGTGCTGTCTAAGGAGCCTTGGTGCATTGTTGCAGTGCATCTTGTAGATGGTACACACTGCTGCCACTGTGTGTCGGTGGTGGAGGGAGTGAATGTTTGTAGATGGGGTGCTAATCAAGCGAGCTGCTTTGTCCTGGATGGTGTCGAGCTTCTTGAGTGTTGTTGGAGCTGCACCCATCCAGGCAAGTGGAGAGTATTCCATCACACTCCTGACTTGTGCCTTGTAGATGGTGGACAGGCTTTGGGGAGTCAGGAGGTGAGTTACTCGCCACAGAATTCCCAGCCTCTGACCTGCTCTTGTAGCCACGGTATTTATATGGCTACTCCAGTTCAGTTTCTGGTCAATGGTAGCCCATGATGTTTGATATTGGGGGATTCAGCGATGGTAATGCCATTGAATTTCAAGGGGAGATGGTTAGATTCTCTCTTGGAGCTGGCCATTGCTTGGCACTTGTGTGGCACGAATGCTACTTGCCACTTATCAGCCCAAACCTGGATATTGTCTAGGTCTTGCTGCATTTCTACACGGACTGTTTCAGTATCTGAGGAGTCACGAATGGTGCTGAACATTGTGCAATCATCAGCGAACATCCCCATTTCTGACCTTATGATTGAAGGAAGGTCATTGATGAAGCAGCTGAAGATGGTTGGGCCTACGACTAGTTCCTAGTCCAGTGATAATACCACTATGCCACCGCCAACCCCTGTGATGAGAGTTTCTGCCTCTACCACCCTTTCAGACAGTGAGTTCCAGACCCCCAACATCCTCTGAGTGAAATTTTTCTCCAATTCTCCTCTAATCCAATTATTTTAAATCTATGTCTATTGTCCTTTCTGCTAAGGGAAATAGGTCCTTCCTATGCTCACTATCTAGGCCCCTCATAATTTTATTAACCTCAATTAAATCACCCCTCCGCCTCCTCTGTTTCAAAGAAAACAATCCCAACCATCCAATCTGTACTCATAGTTAAAATTTCGCATTCCTGGGAACATCCTCGTAAATCTCGATTAAATGCACAATTAATGGAAAAATGCGAAGAAATGTAGAGGAAGTGAGAGACCTTGGAGTGAATATTCACAGATCCCTGAAGGTAGCAGGACAGGTCAATAAGGTGGGTAAGAAGGCATATGGAATCCTTTCCTTTATTAGCCTGGAATATAAGAACAATGTGGTTATGCTGGAACTGTATAACTCATTGGTTAGGCCACAACTTGAGTACTGTGCGCAATTCTGGTCACCTCATTACAGAAAGGATGTAATTACACTAAAGAGTGTACAGAGGAGATTTACAAGAATGTTGCCAGGACTGGAAAATTGCAGCTATGAGGAAAGATTGGATAGGCTGGGGCTGTTCTCCTTGGAGCAGAGAAGGCTGAGACGAGATCTGTTTGAAATATACAAAATTTTGAGGTGCCTGGATAAAGTAGAGGTGAGGAGTCTCTTCACCTTAGCAGAGAAGTCAGTGACTAGGGGGCATAGATTTAAAGTGATTGGTAAAAAAAATTAGAGGGGAGATGAGGAAAAACTTTTTCACCCAGAGGGTAGTGGGGGTCTGGAACTCACTCCCTGAAAGGGTAGTTGAGGCAGAAACCCTCAACTCATTCAAAAGGAGTCTGGATATGCACCTCGAGTACCATAATCTGCAGGGCTAGGGAACAAATGTTGGAAGGTGGGATTAAGATGGGTGCATCATTTTTCAGCCGGCACAGACATGATGGGCCAAGTGGCCTTTTTCTGTGCCTTAAACTTTCTATGATTCTATCTCCTCTAGTGCAATCACACTATTCCTATAATGCAGCGACCAGAATGGTACGCAGTATTCTAGCTGTGGTCTAACCCGTGTTTTATACCGTTCTAGCATAACCTCCCTGCTGTCATATTCCATGCCTCGGGTAATAAGAGAGTCTCCCAACTGCCTTCCTGACTAACTTATCTACCTATCCTGCTACCTTTGGGGATCTGTAGACATGCATTCCAAGGTCCCTCTGTTCCTCTACAATTCTCAAAATCCTGTCATTTATTGTGTATTCCCTTGCCTTGTTTGTCCTCCCCAAATGCATGACCTTACACTTCTCCGGATTGAATTCCACTTGTCACTTTTCTGCCCACCTGACCAGTCCATTGATATCTTCATGCAGTCTACAGCTTTCTTCTTCATTATCAACCCACGGCCAATTTTTGTATCATCTGCAAACTTCTTAATCATACCCCCTATATTTAAGTCTGAGTCATTGCTATACACCATGAAAAGCAAGGGACCTAGTACTGAGCCCGGAGGAAACCCACTGAAAACAAGTTTTCAGTCACAAAAATACCCCTCGACCATAGCCCTTTGCTTCCTGCCACTGAGCTAATTTTGGATGCAACTTGCCACTTTCCCTTGTGGAACCTGCTAAAACTCCATGTCAATGACATCAAACAGGCAACCTTATTCGACCCTTCTTTCTACCTCCTCAGAAAATTCAATCAAGTTAGTCAAACGTGACCACCTCTTTACAAATCCATGCTGACGGTCCTTGATTAATCTGTGCCCCTCTAAATGATTATTTATGCTGTCACTCAGAATTTTTTCCAATAATTTTCCCACCACCGAGGTGTGGCTGACAGGCCTGTAATTACTCGGTCTATCCCTTTCTCCCTTTTTAAACAATGGTACAATGTTAGCAGCCCTACGGCATCGCACCTGTAGCCAAAGAGGATTGGAAAATGATGGTCAAAGATTGCACTATTTCTTCCCTTGCTTCCCTCAGCAGTCTAGGATAGATTTCATTGGGCCTGGCGATTTACCACTTTCAAGGATGCTAAACCCCCTTCATATTTCCTCCCTCACTATGTTTATCCTATCCAATATTTCACATTCCTCCTCCAAGAGTGGTGCAGTGGTTAGCACCGCAGCCTCACAGCTCCAGCGACCCGTGTTCAGTTCTGGGTGCTGCCTGTGTGGAGTTTGCAAGTTCTCCATGTGACTGCGTGGGTTTCCGCCGGGTGCTCCGGTTTCCTCCCACAGCCAAAGACTTGCAGGGTGATAGGTAAATTGGACATTGTAAATTGTCCCTAGTGTACGTAGTGTGGATGTGGTAGGGAATATGGGATTAATGTAAGATTAGTATAAATGGGTGGTTGTTGGTCGGTGGTATCTCTCTCTATGACTATCTAAATACAATGTCTATTTTATTTAGTTAGAGATACAGCACTGTAACAGGCCCTTCGGCCCACCGAGTCTGTGCCAACCATCCACCACCCATTTACACTACCCTACACTAATCCCATATTCCTACCACATCCCCACCTTCCCTATATTCCCCTACTACCTACCTATACTAGGTGCAATTTATAATGGCCAATTTACCTATCAACCTGCAAGTCTTTGGCTGTGGGAGGAAACCGGAGCACCCGGCGGTCACAGGGAGAACTTGCAAACTCCGCACAGGCAGTACCCAGAATCGAACCCGGGTCATTGGAGCTGTGAGGCTGCGGTGCTAACCACTGCGTCACTGTGCAGCCCTACCATCTCTTTTGTGAAAACATCTCTTTGTCCATCTCTTTAGTGAAAACAAATGCAAAACATTAAGAACCATGTCCTCATCTTCTGTCTCCACACACAGACTGTTAATTGTAAATAAATTGTATTTAATTGTATGCAGGTTGTGGGAATTAACTGGGATTCACTTCTGTTCCTAAACTGTGGTTGTTGTGTTGGAGTTAGATGCATGTTTGTAATGTGTATCTCTATAAATAACCTGGTAATGGGTGTGAACTTACTTCAGGCATTGAGCGTTTTGAGGGTATGTCACAAAATACGATTTATTTAAATCAGAACAAGGCGAAACAGAATGTATTTTTAAGTTAGATACGAAATTGCATTCAATATGGGTCCTTTCTGCAAGCATAACATATTTGTTATCCTGACAAATGAACCAACAATTTTAAAAGCAGAAAATGCTGGAAATACCCAACAGATCTGGCAACAACTGTGAAGAGAGCAAACAAAGCTAATGTTTCAGACGATGTTAAATTTGTTTCTTTCTCCACAGACACTGCCAGACCTGCTGAGTGTTTCCTGTTTTCATTTCAGATTGCCAACATTGCAGTATTTTACTTCTGTACAATTTTGAAAAATTGGCTCACAATATTGTTACGACCAGGCGAGAAAAGTGTCTAGGGTTCCCTCTCAGCCTTCACCTGGCCTTACTGTAACAGGGTTTAATTTTAAACACACCGTGTTTTCCACTCCCCCTTGGTGAATCTCTTTTTCACCACTTTCCAATTATAAGGCAAAGAAACCAGCACGACAGGTTTTCTCAGGTTTAAAGAAGAAAAGCTGGCCAAGTCCTAAAGGATTTAGCTGCTAGACTGGGTCTGCGGTAGGTGGTGAGGGAACCAACAAGAGGGAAAAACATACTTGACCTCGTCCTCACCAATCTACCTGCCGCAGATGCATCTGTCCATGACAGTATTGGTAGTAGTGACCACTGCACAGTCCTTCAGGAGACGAAGTCCCACCTTCACATTGAGGGTACCCTCCATCGTGTTGTGTGGCACTACCAGTGTGCTAAGTGGGATAGATTTCAAACAGATCTAGCAATGCAAAATTGGGCATCCGTGAGTCACTGTGAGCCATCAGCAGCAGCAGAATTGAACCCTCACATTTAAGAAGTATTTAGATGAGCACCTGAAATGCCATAACATAAAAGGCTATGGGCTAAGTGCTGGAAAATGGGATTAGGATAGATAGAAAACAGACATAGAAAATAGGAGCATGAGTAGACCATTCGACCCTTCGGGCCTGCTCTGCCATTCAAAAACGATCAAGGCAGATTGTCTAATTCAGTACCCTGTTCCTGCTTTCTCCCCATATCCCTTGGTCCCTTTGGCATTAAGAAATATATCTATCTCCTCCTTGAATATATTTAATGACTTGGCCTGCACTGCCTTCTGCAGTAGAGAATTCCACAGGTTCACCAGCCTCTGAGTAAAGAAATTTCTCCTCATCTCAGTTCTAAATGGCATTCCCCGTATCCTGAGACTGTGACCCCTGGTTCTGGACTTCCCAGCCATCGGGAACATCCTCCCTGCATCTAGCCTGTCTAGTCCTGTTAAAATGTTATAAGTTTCGATGAGATCCTCCCTCATTCTTCTAAACTCTAGTGAATATGGGCCAAGTCGACCCATTCTCTCCTCATAAGTCAATCCTGCCATCCCAGGAATCAGCCTGGTAAATCATCTTTGCACTCCCTCCAAGGCAAGAACATTCTTCCTCAGGTAAGGAGACCAAAACTGTACACAATACTCCAGATGTGGTCTCACCAAGGCCCTGTATAACTACAGTACGATATCCTTCCCCTGAGACTCAAATCCTCTTGCAATGAAGACCAACATACCATTCACCTTCCTAATTGCTTGCTGCACCTGAATGCTTGCTTTAGTTAGGTGCTTGATGGCTGGCACAGACACGATGGGCCAAAGGCCCTGTTTTTGTGCTGTAGTAATCTTTGGCTCTGTGGCCACTAACATGACTCCAAGATGGTATGTTGCCTCCCTGGTGCTAGGGTCAAGGATGTCACGGAGTGGTTGCAGGACATTCTGAAGGGGGAGGGTGAACAGTCAGAGGTCGTGGTACACATTGGTACCAACAACATAGGTAGAAAGAGGGATGAGGTCCTGCAAGAAGAATTTAGGGAGCTAGATAGCAGATTACAAAGCAGGACCTCAAAAGTTGTAATCTCTGGATTACTCCCAGTGCCAACTGCTAATGAGTATAGGAATAGGAGGATAGAGCAGATGAATGCGTGGTTGAGGAGGTGGTGCAGGAGGGAGGGCTTCAGTTTCCTGGATCACTGGGTCTGTTTCTGGCAAAGGTGGGACCTGTACAAGTTGGATGTGTTGCACCTGAACCGGAACGGGACCAACATCCTTGCTGGGAGGTTTGCTAGTGCTGTTGGCGGGGGTTTAAACTAATTTGGCAGTGGGGTGGAATACAGAGTGGAGGTACAGTAGGGGATGATGCACAATCAAATATAATGGAGAAACTGAGTCAGTCTGGAAGGCAGAGCAAATATAGACCTGTTAAGGCACAAGTGAAAAATGCAAGGCTGGATTGCATCTATTTTAATGCAAGGAGTCTTACTGGTAAGGCAGATGAATTGAGGGTAATGATTAGCTCATGGGATTATGATATTG
The DNA here is from genome assembly GCF_036365525.1 of Heterodontus francisci. Lineage (NCBI taxonomy): Eukaryota > Metazoa > Chordata > Chondrichthyes > Heterodontiformes > Heterodontidae > Heterodontus > Heterodontus francisci. Next base: position 118,319,516 of record NC_090380.1, on the reverse strand, counting down.
TTGCTATCACAGAGACATGGTTGAGGGAGGGGCAGGACTGGCGGCTCAGTATTCAAGGGTATAGAATCTACAGGCGAGACAGGGGAGGGAGTAAAAGAGGAGGTGGCATTGAACTGTTGATCAAGGAGTCAATTATTGCAGTAAGGAGGGATGATATCTTCGAAGGTTCCTCGAATGAGACCATATGGGTAGAACTTAAAAACAAAAAGGGGGCGGAATTCTTAAAATGCATACTGGAGAGCTTTTTGAGCCAGTACGTAGAAAGTCCGACAAGAGAAGGGGCAATACTGGACCAATCCGAGGGAATGAAGCCGGACAAGTGGTAGAAGTGTCAGCGAGGGAGCATTTCAGGGATAGTGACCATAACTATGTAAGATTTAAGGTAGTTATGGAAAAGGACTATGATGGACCAGAAATAAAGGTACTGAATTGGGGGAAGGCCAATTTCAAAATGATAAAACAGGATCTGGCCAAAGTGGACTGGGAGCAGCTACTTGTAGGAAAGTCTACATCAGACCAGTGGGAGTCATTCAAAGAGGAAATAGTGAGAGTTCAGAGCCAACATGTACCCGTTAAGGTGAAGGGTAGGACCAACAAGTCCAGGGAACCCTGGATGTCAAGGGCTGTAGAGGTATATACCGCAGGGCAAAAATTATAGCTAGGGGAAAGGAAATTATGATGCGATTAGGCAAGATTTAGGATGCGTAGGATGGGAAAGGAAACTGCAGGGGATGGGAACAATCGAAATGTGGAGCTTATTCAAGGAGCAGCTACTGCGTGTCCTTGATAAGTATGTACCTGTGAGGCAGGGAGGAAGTTGTCGAGCGAGGGAGCCGTGGCTTACGAAAGAAGTTGAAGCGCTTGTCAAGAGAAAGAAGAAGGCTTATGTTAGGATGAGACGTGAAGGCTCAGTTAGGGCGCTTGAGAGTTACAAGCTAGCCAGGAAGGATCTAAAGGGAGAGCTAAGAAGAGCAAGGCGAGGACACGAGAAGTCATTGGCGGATAGGATCAGGGAAAACCCTAAGGCTTTCTATAGGTATATCAGGAATAAAAGAATGACTAGAGTTAGATTCGGGCCAATCAAGGATAGTAGTGGGAAGATGTGTGTGGAATCAGAGGAGGTAGGGGAAGCGTTAAATGAATATTTTGTGTCAGTATTTACAGTAGAGAAAGAAAATGTTGTCGAGGAGAATACTGAGATTCAGACTACTAGGCTAGATGGGATTGAGGTTCACAAGGAGGAGGTGTTATCAATTTTGGAAAGTGTGAAAATAGATAAGTCCCCTGGGCCAGATGGGATTTATCCTAGGATTCTCTGGGAAGCTAGGGAGGAGATTGCAGAGCCTTTGTCCTTGATCTTTATGTCGTCATTGTCGACAGGAATAGTGCCGGAAGACTGGAGGATAGCAAATGTTGTCCCCTTGTTCAAGAAGGGGAGTAGAGACAGCCCTGGTAATTATAGACCTGTGAGCCTTACTTCGGTTGTGGGTAAAATGTTGGAAAAGGTTATAAGAGACAGGATTTATAATCATCTTGAAAAGAATAAGTTAATTAGCGATAGTCAGCACGGTTTTGTGACGGGTAGGTCGTGCCTCACAAACCTTATTGAGTTTTTCGAGAAGGTGACCAAACAGGTGGATGAGGGTAAAGCAGTGGATGTGGTGTATATGGATTTCAGTAAGGCGTTTGATAAGGTTCCCCATGGTAGGCTATTGCAGAAAATACGGAAGTATGGGGTTGAAGGTGATTTAGAGCTTTGGATCAGAAATTGGCTAGCTGAAAGAAGACAGAGGGTGGTGGTTGATGGCAAATGTTCATCCTGGAGTTTAGTTACTAGTGGTGTACCGCAAGGATCTGTTTTGGGGCCACTGCTGTTTGTCATTTTTATAAATGACCTGGGAGAGGGTGTGGAAGGGTGGGTTAGTAAATTTGCGGATGACACTAAGGTCGGTGGAGTTGTGGATAGTGCCGAAGGATGTTACAGAGGGACATAGATAGGCTGCAGAGCTGGGCTGAGAGATGGCAAATGGAGTTTAATGCGGAAAAGTGCGAGGTGATTCACTTTGGAAGGAGTAACAGGAATGCAGAGTACTGGGCTAATGGGAAGATTCTTGGTAGTGTAGATGAACAGAGAGATCTTGGTGTCCAGGTGCATAAATCCCTGAAGGTTGCTACCCAGGTTAATAGGGCTGTTAAGAAGGCATATGGTGTGTTAGCTTTTATTAGTAGGGGGATCGAGTTTCGGAGCCACGAGGTCATGCTGCAGCTGTACAAAACTCTGGTGAGACCGCACCTGGAGTATTGCGTGCAGTTCTGGTCACCGCATTATAGGAAGGATGTGGAAGCTATGGAAAGGGTGCAGAGGAGATTTACTAGGATGTTGCCTGGTATGGAGGGAAGGTCTTACGAGGAAAGGCTGAGGGACTTGAGGTTGTTTTCGTTAGAGAGAAGGAGGAGGAGAGGTGACTTAATAGAGACATATAAGATAATCAGAGGGTTGGATAGGGTGGATAGTGAGAGTCTTTTTCCTCGGATGGTGATGGCAAACACGAGGGGACATAGCTTTAAGTTGAGGGGTGATAGATATAGGACAGATGTCAGAGGTAGTTTCTTTACTCAGAGTAGTAGGGGCGTGGAACGCCCTGCCTGCAACAGTAGTAGACTCTCCAACTTTAAGGGCATTTGAGTGGTCATTGGATAGACATATGGATGAAAATGGAATAGTGTAGGTCAGATGGTTTCACAGGTCGGCGCAACATCGAGGGCCGAAGGGCCTGTACTGCGCTGTAATGTTCTAATTCTAATTTGATCAGGAAAAAAAGGAGGCTTATGGCAGATTCAGAGCGCTGAAAACAGTGGATGCACTAGAGGAGTTTAGAAAGTGTAGGGGGGTACTTAAAAAAACTAATTAGGAGAACAAAGAGGGGACATGAAAAAACACTGGTGGGCAAGATAAAGGAAAATCCTAAGGCGCTTGATAAGTATATTAAGGGCAAGAGAATAATCAGGGAAAGAGTAGGGCCCATTAGGGACCAACGTGGCAATCTGTGTGTGGAGCCGGAGGACATAGGTGAGGTGTTAAATGATTACTTTTCATCTGTGTTCACTATGGAGAAGGATGATGTAGGTGTGGAGATCAGGGAGGGGGTTTGTTATATACTTGAACATATCAGCATTGAAAGGGAGGAAGTATTAGCTGTTTTAGCGGGCTTAAAGGTGGATAAATCCCCAGGCCCAGATGAGATGTATCCCAGGCTGTTATGCGAGGCAAGGGAGGAGATAGCAGGGGCTCTGACACAAATTTTCAAATCCTCTCTGGCCACAGTAGAGGTATCAGAGGATTGGAGGACAGCGAATAAACCTGGTTATTACAGGCCAGTGAGTCTAACATCAGTGGTAGGGAAACCGTTGGAAAAAATTCTGAGGAACAGGATTAATCTCCACTTGGAGAGGCAGGGCTTAATCAGGGATAGTCAGCATGGCTGACTAACTTGATTGAATTTTTCAAGGTGGTGACTGGATGTGTAGATGAGGGTCTTGCAGTTGATATAGTCTACATGGACTTCAGTAAGGCTTTTGATAATGGCCTGCCTGGGAGATTGTTTAAGAAGGTAAGAGCCCATGGGATCCAGGGCAATTTGGCAAATTGGATCCAAAATTGGCTTCGTGGCAGGAGGCAGAGGGTGATGTTTATGTTTAGAGATACAGCACTGAAACAGGCCCTTCGGCCCACCGAGTCTGTGCCAACTATCAACTACCCATTTTATACTAATCCTGCACTAATTCCATATTCCTACCACATCCCCACCTGTCCCTATATTTCCCTACCACCTACCTATACGAGGGGCAATTTATAATGGCCAATTTACCTATCAACCTGCAAGTCTTCGGCATGTCGAGGTCGAGGGTTGTTTTTGTGCGTGAAGCCTGTGACAATTGGTGTACCACAGGGATCAGTGCTGGGACCCTTGCAGTGTACATTAATGATTTAGACGTGAATATGGGAGGTATGATCAGTAAGTTCGCAGATGACACGAAAACTGGTGGTGTCGTAAATAGTGCGGAGGAAAGCCTTAGATTAAAGGACGAAATAGATGTGCTGGTAGGATGGGCAGAGCAGTGGCAAATGGAATTTAATCCTGAGAAGTGTGAGGTAATGCATTTTGGGAGGATTAGCAAGGCAAGGGAATATACAATGGACGGTAGGACCCTAGGAAGTACACAGGGACCTTGGTGTACTTGTCCATAGATCACTGAAGGCAGCAGCACAGGTAGACAAGGTGGTTAGGAAGGCATATGGGATAGTTGCCTTTATTAGCCAAGGCATAGAATATAAGAGCAGGGTGGTTATGATGGAGCTGTATAAAACGCTATTTGGGCCACAGCTGGAGTACTGTGTACAGTTCTGGTCACCACACTATAGGAAGGATGTGATTGCCCTGGAGAGGGTGCAGAGGAGATTCACCAGGATATTGCCTGGGCTGGAGCATTTCAGCTATGAAGAGAGACTGGATAGGCTTGGGTTGTTTTCCTTAGAGCAGAGAAGGCTGAGGGGGGACCTGATTGAGGTATACAAAATTATGAGGGGCATTGATAGGTTAGATAGGAAGAAACTTGTTCCTTTAGCAGAGGGGTTAATAACCAGGGGGCATAGATTTAAGGTAAGGGGCAGGAGGTTTGGAGGGGATTTGAGGAAAACATTTTTCACTCAGAGGATGGTTGGAATCTGGAACGCACTGCCTGAAGAGGTGGTCGAGGCAGGAATCCTCACAAAATTTAAGAAATATTTAGATGTGTACTTGGAAACGCCATAGCATACAAGGCTATGGGCCAAGTGCTGGAAAATGGGATTAGAATAGTTAGGTGCCTGATGGTCGGCACAGACACTGTGGGCCGAGGGGCCTGTTTCTGTGCTGTATGACTCTGTGACTCTACTCAAGCACAATCTGTAAACTCATGACCCGGCATATCCCCCACTCTACCAGTACTATCAAGCCAAGAGACCACCCCTGGTTCAATGAAGAGTGCAAGAGAGCATGCCAGGAGCAGCACCAGGCATATCTCAAAATGAGGTGTCAACCTGATGAAGCTACAATACAGGACTGCTTGCTTGCCAAACTCTGTAAGCAGCATGCGATAGACAGAGCTAAGCGATCCCATAACCAACAGATCGGATCTAAGCTCTGCCGTCCTGCCACATCCAGCCGTGAATGGTGGTGGACAATTAAACAACTAACTGGAGGAGGTGGCTCCACAAATATCCCCATCCTCAATGATGGGGGAGCCCAGCACATCAGTGCGAAAGACAAGACTGAAGCATTTGCAGCAATCTTCAGCCAGAAGTGCCGAGTTGATGATCCATCTTGGCCTCCTCCTGAAATCCCCAGCATCACAGCTGACAGACTGCAGCCAATTCGATTCACTCCGCATGATATCAAGAAACGACTGAAGGCACTGGATACTGCAAAGGCTATGGGCCCTGACAATATTCCGGCAATAGTACTGAAGACCTGTGCTCCAGAACTTGCCGCGCACCTAGCCAAGCTCTTCCAGTACAGTTACAACATGGGCATCTACCTGGCAATGTGGAAAATTGCCCAGGTATCTCCTGCACACAAAAAACAGAACAAGTCCAACCCGGCCAATTACCGCCACATCAGCCTACTCTCAATCATCAGTAAAGTGATGGAAGGTATCATCAACAGTGCCATCAAGCAGCACTTGCTTTGCACTAACCTGCTCAATGATGCTCAGTTTTGGTTCCGCCAGGGCCACTCAGCTCTTGACCTCATTACAGCCTTGGTTCAAACATGGACAAAAGAGCTGAACTCAAGAGGTGAGGTGAGAGTGACTGCCCTTGACATCAAGGCAACATTTGACTGAGTATGGCATCAAGGAACCCTAGCAAAACTGAAGTCAATGGGAATCGGGGGAAAACTCTCTGCTGGTTGTAGTCAAACCTAGCGCAAAGGAAGATGGTTGTGGTTGTTGGAGGTCAATCATCTAAGCTGCAGGACATCACTGCAGGAGTTCCTCAGGGTAGTGTCCTAGGCCCAACCATCTTCAGCTGCTTCATCAATGACCTCCTTTCAATCATAAGGTCAGAAGTGGGGATGTTCGCTTTTGATTGCACAATGTTCAGTACCTTTCACAACTCCTCAGATACTGAAGCAGTCCGTGTAGAAATGCAGCAAGACCTGGATAATATCCAGGCTTGGGCTGGTAAGTGGCAAGTAACATTTGCGCCACACAAGTGCCAGGCAATCACCATCTCCAACAAGAGAAATCAAACCATCTCCCCTTGACATTCAATGTTCAATGGCATTAGGATCGCTGAATCCCTCACTATCAACATCCTCGGTGTTACCATTGACTAGAAACTGAACTGGAGTAGCCATAAAAGTACTGTGGTTACAAGAGCAGGTCAGAGGCTAGGAATCCTGAGGCGAGTAACTCACCTCCAAACCCCCCAAAGCATGTTCACCATCTAAAAGGCACAAGTCAAGAGTGTGATGGAATACTCTCCACTTGCCTGGATGGGTGCAGCTCCAACAACACTGAAGAAGCTCGACGCCATCCAGGACAAAGCAGCCTGCTTGATTGTCACCCAATCCACAAACATTCACTCCCTCCACCACCGACGCACAGTGGCAGCAGTGTGTACAATCTACAAGATGCACTGCAGCAATACACCAAGGCTGTTTCGACAGCACCTTCCAAACCCGTGACCTCAACCAACTGGAAGAGCAAGGGCAGCAAATACAAAAGAACACCACCACCTGCAAGTTTCCCTCCAAGTCACACACCATTCTGACTTGGAACTATATCGCCGTTCCTTCACTGTCGCTGGGTCAAAATCCTGGACTCCCTAACAGCACGGGTGGATGTACCGACCTCACATGGCCTGCAATGGTTCAAGAAGGCAGCTCATCACCACCTTCTCAAGGGCAGTTCGGGATGGGCAATAAATGCTGGTCCAGCCAGCGACGCACACATCCCATGAATGAATTTTTTAAAAAGTGCAATTTTATTAAACTTAAACTCTAATTCGGTTAACGCCTACGGATACATGACACGCCCACGCTAGCATGCACATGCAATACATGCATGCAGATAGAGACAGAAAGAAAACAGAAAAAATTAAGTGGAAAATTTTGAGGCAATATCTGAGGAGGTTTTTTGTGTTACGCATCATAGAACTCATTTTAGAGTACTTGATTGTAGGTAGATCTTGCTTTTCGTTGGGGCTCAGTATTCTTCTTAAATCTTGTTCACTGTAGGAGCCTTTTCTCTCTTGCAATTCATGTGTCTCATGGAGTTCCATGAGAAAGAGATGGGAGCAGGCAGACAGGAGAGGCTGTGGCGACCCAGCCAGGAGAGATCTTCTCAGTCCAGGTGCATTCTGCTTTCTGCCCAAACTGTTTGCACAGATTCAAAAAACTCATGTTGCCCAGCAGGTTAGTCATGTGACTAGCTGATTTGACCATGTCCTTTTTGTATTCAGGCATCTTAGCAGTCAACTTGGAATGCGAGCTCCCCCATCTTCAATGTCTGGTGACCAAAAGTCCATTGTGTGTTGAATGTGTCCGGGAAGGGTCCTTTGTCCTTTCCAAGCACTGTCTGTTAATATGAAAATGTCTTTCCACCCAAGATCTGGCAATTTTTTAAAGCAATTTCTTTCTTCAGTTCAACAACAGTTTGAAATGTAATGTCCACGTGGCGAAATTAATATGCCTCTTGCTTGGTAGATGGGAGCCTGCATGACAAATGTATATATTGCAAATTACAAGTATTCGAGTGTTCAACCATATGAAGGGAAGGGGCAGAAATAAGAGGAATCCATTTATTTAAGCTCCTACACCCATACTATCTCTCATTAAGAAAGTAGTCGGGTGATCTTTGAAGCCTTGGAACATTTCATTCTCCGCATACACACAAAGAAATGAACTACAATATTTAACCTGATCTTAACCTAGCCTTGGCTCAGTGGGTAGTACTGTTACCTCTGTCACAAGGCAGTAAGTTCAATTCCCAACTCCATCATACAATCCAGGCTGACACTGCAGTGCCAGTACTGAGAGAGTGCCACACTGTTGGAGATGCCACTTTTCAGCTGAGACATTAAGCCGAGGCACCATCTTCCCTGTCAGGTCAACATAAAACAACCCAAGGCACTATTTTGAAGAGCAGAGGAGTTTTGCCTGGTGTCCTGAGCCAGTATTTATCCCTTGACCAGTGTCACTAAAACAAAACATATTATCCAGTCATTAGCACATGGCTGTTTGTGGGATCTTGCTGTGCATAAATTGGCTGCAACATTTCCCTAGATTACAACATTGACAGCACTTTGAAAAGTACTTCATTGGCTGTAAAACACTTTTGGATGTCCTGAGTTGGTGAATGACACTACAGAAATGCAAATTCTTTGTGTATTTTTCTTTTGATACCATAGAACCTTTGTGGGTTGATGTTAAGAGATGTTTAATCTCTCTTTGTTTTTAAAGATGTACAGCTTATAGTGGTAACAGTTTAAAAGTAAAATCATTGGATTTTGTTTGGTGCAAAACTGTTGTGATGGTGTTTAGGCTGGTCATGTGTACGCAGCAGAACAGCAGAGAAAACAAATTTTCTGACTTGAGTGTTGTACAGATCTATTTAATGTCAAATTGACAATCCAACAGTAGATAAATCTGGGCAGAATAGCACCCTAATTAGTCTATTGTATGTTTAAAGCATATGTTATGTGCAAAGTGCAAGTTTATCAGGTTAAATTTCTAGTTCACTAGGGTGCATGGCTTTTAAGAGCAGTCATGCAAGAGCACATTGATTTCCCATCCCTCGTAGTCCAGAGTGGCTTGTTGGACTACATCAGAGGGCACTAACTGTTAACCTGTAGTGTGGGACTGAAGTCGTGTATAGGATCAGGTCGGGTTGATAGGCTCCTGTAGGACATGAGTGGACCATTTAGGTTTTTAAGCAATAATCCAATGCTTTGATGGGTTTTATTTTGTGGACGTGCCCCACAAATTACTAAGCATCAGCCATGGCCCAGTGGGTAGCACTCTTGCCTGTGAGTCAGTGGGTCGTGGTTCAACTCCCACTCCAGAGATTTGATCACATAATCCAGGCTGATACTCCAGTGCAGCAATGGGGGAGTGCTGCACTGTCGGAAGTGGCGTCTTTTGGTTGAGATCTTTAAAAAGAGGTTTCTTCTGTCCCCTTAGCTTGACTGATTCCACAGCCATTATTCAAAGGAGAGCAGGGGAATTCTCCTGGACAATATTTGCCTCTCAACTAGCATCTGTGAAATAGATTTCTGATCATTATCACACTGCTGTCTGTGGGATTTTAAGGAAATTGACTGCTACGTTTCCAACATTACAACAGTGACTACAATTCAAAAAGTACTTCATTAGCATAAAATATTTTGTGCCATTCTGAGGTAGTGAAAGGTGTCATAGACATGCAAGCTCCTTTTCTTCAAATTTATAGAATTTTGTTTCAAAATTTGCCATGTTGGGATTTGAAATCTCAACCACTGAGGTGCTGTTCTAGTAATATAATTTTTATACTATACTATTTAGGTTGTTACAGTAGGTAGCAGTGATGCAGATTCTGCAGTGCATTCCTCAGAGACAGTTTGCTTTCTGTGTTTTTTCCAGAAGCCTGTTTCTGCCTCTGCCCATCCCACCAACTGGAATCATTGCAGTTCCTTCTATTGTTTGCTCCATTTTAGAACAAACATCTTATCGTGAGGACAGGTGGCATAAGCCTGGCTTTTCAGAATCACAGAATTATTACAGCACAGAAGGAGGCCATTCAGCCCATTGTGTCTGCATTCGCTCTCCGAATGACCTGTTCACCTAGTGCCATTCCACTGCCTTCTCCTGTAACCCTGCGCATTCTTCTTTTTCAGTTAACTGTCTAATTCCCTTTTGAATGCTTCAGTTGAACCTGTCTCCAGCACATTCTCAGACAGAGAATTCCAGACCTGAACCATAGGCTGCGTGAAAAAGTTTTTCCTCATTTCACTTTTGCTTCTCTTACCAAATACTTTAAACCTGTGCCCTCTCATTCTCGATCCTTTCACGAGAGGGAACAGTTTCTCCCTATCTACTCTGTCCAGACCCCTCATGATTTTGAATACCTCTATCAAGTCACCTCTCAGTCTTCTCTTTCAGGAAAACAGACCTCTCCAGTCTCTCTTCATAACTGAGGTTCCTCATCCCTGGAACCAGTCTTGTGAATCTTTTCTGTACTCTCTCCAATGCTTTCACACCTTTCCTTAAGTGCGGCACCCAGAACTGGGTGCAGTCCTCCAGCTGAGGCCAAACTAGTGTCTAGTACTCATTCAACAGAGCCTCCTTGCTTGCTCTTTTGTTCCTTTTCATTTAGAAAGTTTAGGGGCGGTTTAATTGAAATGTTTAAACTAAGGGGATTTGATGGGGTAAATAGAGAGTAACAGGAAGACATAACCTTAAAATTATAGATTCGGGGGAGGAGGGGGTGGGGTGTCAGGAAGCACTTCTTCACACAAAGGGTAGTGGAAATCTCCCCAAGAAGCTGTGGATGCCTGGGTGATCAATTGGAGCTTTCAAAACTGAGATTAGAAAACCAAATACTGCGGATGCTGGAAATCTGGAATAAAAACAGAAAATGCTGGAAATACTCAGCAGGTCAGCCAGCATCTGTGGAGAGAGAAACCGAGTTAACGTTTCAGGTCGATGACCTTTCATCAGAAAACTTAAGTTCTCTCTCCACAGCTGCTGCCTGATCTGCTGAGTATTTCCAGCATTTTCTGATATTTAAAACTGAGATTAGTGTTTGCTGGATAAAGGTGTCACGAGATATGGAGAGTTGAGATGCAGATCAACCATTTCGAACTGAATGGGGAACAGGCTTGAGAAGCTGAATAACCTGCTCCTGTTCCTAATGTTTCTCACATAGAGGAATGTTGAATAGGAGTGAATGGGAGCCAACCTGGACTAGAAAAAGATTACTGATTTATGGTAATTGGCAAAAGAACCAAAAGGGAATTTTTTTTAACGCAACGAGTTGGTATGATCTGGAATGCACTGCCTGGAGGAAGTAGATTCAATATTAACTTTCAAAAGGGAATTGGATAAATACTTAAATGGAAAAATTTGCAGGCCTTTGGGAAAAGTGCAGGGGTATGGGACGAACTGGATAGCCCGTTCAAAAAATCCAACACATCCATGATGGACTGAATGGCCTCCTGTGCTGCATGATTCTATGATTCTGGAAACACACAATAAGCTATCATTCTCTGAAATTCAAAAAGACAGGTTTACGTTGCTGGTGGATTGTCTTCATCAGAACTATTCTGATAGGTTTTCACATGAAACACGAACCAATATTTCATTGGGGGCACAGTCTCAGGATAAGGGGCTGATCATTTAGGACTGAGATGAGGAGAAATATCTTCACTCAGAGGGTTGTGAATCTTTGGAATTCTCTACCCCAGAGGGTTGTGGATGCTCCATCGTTGAATATATTTAAGGCTGGATTAGTATAGATTTTTGGTGTCTCGGAATCAAAAGATATGGGGAGCAGGCGGGAAAGTGGAGATGAAGCCCAAGATCAGTCATGATGGTATTGAATGGCGGAGCAGGCTTGTTGAGCCGTATGGTATACTCCTGCTCCTATTTCTTGTCTTCATTTCTCTTTTGAGGTAATGGTGGACACGCTCTGTGTTTTTTCAGCATGTGCCCGTTGAATGAGAGACTGCCTACAGACAGTGCATAGCAGCAAGCACAGGCCTGTAGCTCCTGAGAGATGGTCCTAACAGTTCCAGATGTCACCTGCCAGATTTTTTTTTTGTGAAGCTGGAGACCTTTTTCTACAGCTGGATTAAAAATCCCCTCATTGGCTTGAAGCTAGATTTGATGGCCTTGGAACAGAATTAGCAGCACTATTATTTGATTTGTAAAACAAGTCCGCTATTGCCACAGAATTTTTATCTGTTACCTGTGACTTAATTGTTTCTCTATTGCATAATAACTGCAAAAAATTTGCGTACAAATTTAATCTGTTTTAATATGGAAGGACTGGGGAGCTTGACTGCAGATAGATAATGCGTTTTTTAATCAATTTTGATTGTCAGTTTCGGACTATGATGCTCTAATGTGATTTATTTTTAACTAAGTGCTTGTGCCACGGGGACAATGTGTAAACTGTAACTCCTCTTAACGGCCGCAGATATTGAAAGAGTTGAAGGATGAAGACTGGAACATGGGTAACATTGTCTATACGCTAACAAACCGGAGGTATGGAGAGAAGTGCATTGCCTACGCTGAAAGCCACGATCAGGTAATGCCTCATCCAGGTTTCGTTGACCCTTGACATTGGTTGAAACTGTGCCCTGACCACATACCTGTTCCAATACCAGGACAGCCTACTCAAGCTTCTGTAACATTGTCTGACTCTGTCCCATCTCAGTTTATCTGACATTGAAGCCCTCATCCATCCATGCCTTTGTTAGCTCCAGCCTTCGCTATTCCAACACACTCCTGGTCGGCCTCCCATTTTCCACCAGATGTAAACTTGAACTGATGCAAAACTCTGCTGCCCGTGAACTAATTCATACCAAGTCCCATTCACCTGTCACCCACTGTCCTCCCTGACCTACAATAGCTCCCAGTCCAGCAATGCCTCGATTTTAAAATTTTCATCCTTGTTTTCAAATCCCTCCATTGCCTTGTCCCTCCCCATCTCAATCTCCTCCAGTCCTACAAACTTCTGAGATAGCTCCACTCTAATTTTGGCCTCATGTGCATCCTAGATTTTAATTGCTCCAGTGTTGCCGGCCATGCTTTCAGCTGTCAAGGTTCTGAGCTCTGGAATTTCCTCCCTAAACCTCTCCACCTCTCTCTCCTCCTTTAAGACGCTCCTTAAAACCAGACTCTCTGACCAAATGTTTAGTCACCAGTGGCTCGGTGTCCACTTTAGTTTGTTAATTGCTGCAGTGAAAAGAAAGAAAGGCTTGCATTTACATAGCACCTTTCATGGCCACTGGACGTCCCAAAGCACTTCACAGCCAATTAAGTACTAGCGCTTTGGGATGTTTTACTATGTTAAAGACGCTACAGGGGTGATGGAAGGTGTCATCGACAGTGCTATCAAGCGGCACTTGCTCAGCAACAACCTGCTCACTTACGCTCAGTTTGGTTTCCATCAGGACCACTCAGCTCCTGACCTCATTACAACCTTGGTTCAGACTTGGACAAAAGAGCTGAACTCCAGAGGTGAGGTGAGTAAGACTACCCGTGACATCAAGGCAGCATTTAATCGAGTATGGCATCAAGGAACCCTAGCAAAACTGGAGTCAATGGGAATCGGGGAAAACCCTCTGCTGGTTTGAGTCATACCTAGCACAAAGGAAGATGGTTGTGGTTGTTGGAGGTCAATCATCTCAGTCCCAGGACATCACTGCAGGAGTTCCTCAGGATAGTGTCCTAGGCCCAACCATCTTCAGCTGCTTCATCAATGAGTTTTCCCCCATCATAAGGGCAGAAGTGGGGATGTTCGCTGATGATTGCATAATGTTCACCATTTGTGACTCCTCAGATGCTGAAGCAGCCCATGTCCATATGCAGCAAGACCTGGACAACATTCAGGCTTGGTCTGATAAGTGGCAAGTAACATTCGTGCCACACAAGTGCCAGGCAATGACCATCTCCAACAAGAGAGAATCTAACCATCTGCCCTTGACATTTAATGGCATTATCATCGCTGAATCCCCCACTATCAACATCCTGGGGATTACCATTGACCAGAAACTGAACTGGACCAGCCATATAAATGCTGTGGCTACAAGATGAGGTTAGAGGCTGGGAATTCTGTGGCAAGTAACTCACCTCCTGACTCCCCAAAGCCTGTCCACCATCTACAAGGTGCAAGTCAGGAGTGTGATGGAATGCTCTCTACTTGCCTGGGGGGGTGCAGCTCCAACAGCACTAAAGAAGCTTGACACCATCCAGGACAAAGCAGCCAGCTGGGTTGGCACTCCATCTGCCACCTTCAACATTCATTCCCTCCAATGTATAGTGGCAGCAGTGTGTACCATCTACATGATGCACTGCAGCAACTCACCAAGGCTTTTTTGACAGCACTTTCCAAACCTGCGACCTCTACCACCGAGAAGGGCATGGGCAGCAGATGCATGGGAATCCCCTCCAAGCCACACACCATCCTGACTTGGAACTATATTGCCATTCCTTCACTGTTGCTGTGTCAAAATCCTGGAACTCCCTTCCAAACAGCACTGTGGGTGTACCTACACCCCAAGGACAGCAGCGGTTCAAGAAGGCAGCTCACCACCACCTTCTCAAGGGTAATTAGAGATGAGTAATAAATGCAGGCCGAGCTAGTGATGCCCACATCCCTCAAACGATTAACAAAAAGGTGGTTTAAAAGCCACCATTGACCTTGGTATCCCTGGGCTTTGCAAAGGGGAGGGAAAGCAGCCAGGGTTTTCACTCCTGATCGCTATCCATGATGCTTGCTGAGGTCAGAATTGCCATTGCCTGTGATGAATCGCAGTCAAATGATGGTCACTAAGAGGTGGGTGTATCGTGCCTGTAGAAGCGAAAAATAAGAAATGTGAGCAGGAGGAGGCCATTCAGCCCCTCGAGCCTGCTCTGTCATTCAATAAGATCATGGCTGATCTGATTGTAGCCTTAACTCCACTTTCCTGCCTGTACCCCCCCCCCCCCCCCCCCCCATCCCCACCATAACCCTTGACTCCCCTGTAGATCAAAAATCTGTCCAACTCAGCCTTGAATATATTCAATGGCTCGGCCTCCACTGCTCTCTAGGGAAGAGAATTCCAAAGATTAGAGACACTCAGAAGAAATTCTTCCTCATCACTGTGCCTTCTGCAAGTAGGAGCAAAAGAATGGAACTTCCTATTTGGCCATGTATAACCTGGCATGTCTGACCTGAAAGTTTCACGGAAGCTGAAGCCAGAATAGCTTTTAAAGTAGATGAATATGTCATAGAATCATACAGCACAGGGGAAGGCCATTTTTCCCATCGTGCCTGTGCTGTTTCTTTGAAAGAGGTAATCAATTAATCCCACTCCCCTTTTCCCACAGCTCCACATATTTTTCATTTTCACATATTTGTCCAATCCCCTTTCAAAAGTCACTATCGAATCTGCTTCCACCGCCCTTTCAGGCATCCCTTCCAGATCACAACACCTTGCTGTGTAAAAAGATTTCTCATCTTCCCACTGGTTCTTCTGTCAATTCCCTTAAATCTGTGACCTCTGGTTATCGACTCTCCTACCACTGGAAACAATTTTTCTCTATTAACTATCGAAACACTGAATAATTTTGAACTCCTCTATTAACTCTCCCCTTAACCTTCTCTGCTCTGAGGAGAACAATCCCAGCTTTGCTTGTCACTGCATCCAATGTTGAAGCATAATTAGTGATTTATTGAAATGAATCCAGCACGGTGTTCCATGTCATTTTCTCTACAAGCACATCAGATGCATGGGTTACCTTCCAGTCATTCGCCTTTTGTTACACAGGCCCTTGTTGGGGACAAGACCTTAGCATTTTGGCTGATGGATGCGGAGATGTATACGAACATGAGCGTTCTGATGCCCCTCACGGTGGTGGTAGACCGCGGCATCCAGTTACATAAAATGATCCGTCTCATCACGCATGCTCTGGGAGGGGAAGGGTACCTGAATTTCATTGGTAAGTCTGAGATGGCGCCGATGGAGCGGCAACGTCATAGTGTGTTTTTATTGGTACCCTGACCTCCAAAAGTGGAACATTGCTTGTGTTTGTTGTGTTGCTGTCGGGTGTGGCTCAGTTGAGTCAGAAGGTTATGGGTTCAAGTCCAACTCCAGAGATTTCAACTTAAAATCCAGGCCGACAATCCCAGTGCAGTACTGCGAGAGCAGTGCATTGTCGGAGAGGCAGTGCAGAGGGAGCACTGCACTGTCGGAGAGGCAGTACTAAGGGGGAATCGTACTGTCGAATGGTCAGTACTGAGGGACTGCTGTACTTTTGGTGAGGCAGTACTGAGGGAGCATTGCACTGTCAGAGAGATAGTACTGAGGGAGTGTTGCACTGTCGGAGGGACAGGACTGAGGGAGTGTTGCACTGTCGGAGGGACAGGACTGAGGGAGTGTTGCACTGTCGGAGGGACAGGACTGAGGGAGTGTTGCACTGTCGGAGGGACAGGACTGAGGGAGTGTTGCACTGTCGGAGGGGCAGTACTGAGAGAGTGCCGCACTGTCGGAGGGGCAGTTCTGAGGGAGCGCTGCACGACTGGAGGGGCAGTACTGAAGGAGTGTTGCACTGTCGGAGGGGCAGGACTGAGGGAGTGCTGCACTGTCGGAGGGGCAGTTCTGAGGGAGCGCTGCACGACTGGAGGGGCAGTACTGAGGGAGTGTTGCACTGTCGAAGGGGCAGGACTGAGGGAGTGCTGCACTGTCGGAGGGGCAGGACTGAGGGAGTGCTGCACTGTCGGAGGGGCAGGACTGAGGGAGTGCTGCACTGTCGGAGGGGCAGGACTGAGGGAGTGCTGCACTGTCGGGGCAGGACTGAGGGAGTGCTGCACTGTCGGGGCAGGACTGAGGGAGTGCTGCACTGTCGGAGGGGCGGGACTGAGGGAGTGCTGCACTGTCGGAGGGGCGGGACTGAGGGAGTGCTGCACTGTCAGTGGGGCGGGACTGAGGGAGTGCTGCACTGTCGGAGGGGCGGGACTGAGTGAGTGCCGCACTGTCGGAAGGGCAGTACTGAGGGCCTGTTGCACTGTTGGAGGGTCAGTACTGAGGGCATGCTGCAATGTCTGAAAGACAGAACTGAGGGCGTGCTGCACTGTCGGAGGGGCAGTATGGTGGGAGTGCTGCACTCTCGAATGGTTAGTACTGAGGAAACACTGCACTGTCGGAGGGGCAGTACTGAGGGTGCACTGCAATGTCCGAGGGGCAGTGCTCATGGAATTACTCAAGATCGTTTTAACGAAAACTCTGTTTCTTAAAGCTGCTACCAGCTATGATGGAGCTGTCAGTTTTTCATGGTTGATCTTGTGTGATGGGCTGACTCTCATTATTCAGACCTTGTGACTACATTAGTTGCAAATTGGGGTGGGACTTTTATTTTTTTTTTAAAGTTGCTGTGACTGAAAATTGTGAAAGAACAAATTAAACATGTTTCAGACTTCCTTTATCCAATTATTTAATTTAACGGACTGATTCTTGTTGGCGTGAGATGCACACAAGTTGAAAGAAATGTGTTGGGCATGAATTGAAGATCTTGAACTGATTAGCACATTAAGCAACAGCACACAGTCATGAGGTTGAAGTCATTTTGGGATTTTAATGGTAATAGAAAAGAAATGAATGAACTATAATTAAGCATATTGTAGTGAATCACAGATGAGTACTTATACCAGCCAGTAAAGGAAGAGAAGGAAAGGTGGGATTTTAAGCTGTTTTAATAGTGTTGATCACAACTCTCTAGTGTGTATCTTGTACTTGAAGAAATTATACTCGTGTCATAAAAAGATACAGGCAGACAAATATTTCTTGATTTAATGCAGTTCCAAGCCTTCCCAATCCCAGCAGTCTTTCACAAGCTACTTTAACTAAATTGGTATTTCTGGCCTTATGAGGCAAAGTAGGAGAGGCTGCTTAAAAAAGTAATGGTCTGCAGTAAAGCCTGGAACCATGTTCAGAAGAGGGTATGCAAATGGATCTCCCCAGGGATAGATTTCTATTTAGAAACAATTACAACAAAAACATGCATTAATGCAGCACCTTTAACATAGGGGTAATGTTCTCAAGCGCTTCGCAAGAGCCAGAATCAGGCAAAAGTGGATACTGATCCAAAGAAGGAGATATTAGAAGGGGCTAAACAAAGGTTTAATCAGTGAAGTGGGTTTTAAGGAAGGTCTTGAAGAGAAGGACATGAAGTAAAAGGTTTAGTGAGGGAATTACAGTGACAATTAAATTTTGTCCCAGATTATTGTCTCTAAAAGTTTCCCCACCACTATTAGGCTGACTGGCTTGTAGTTGTAGCATTCATTTCTTTTGTCACATTCTTTGAACAGCGATGTAATATTTGTAGTCTTCTGGCACCACTCCCAAATCCAAGGAGGAATTGAAAGATTGTGGCGTGAGCCTGTGCTATTTCTACCCTTAACTTATCTCAGTACCAAGGATGCTTCCAATCTGGGCCGGGTGGCTTTACTACTCTGACCGCTACTTTCAGACCTCTTTATCTATTTTTGTCCTATTCAGTTTCTCTACTACCACCTCCTTTACTGTGACGTTGGCAGCATCCTCTTTTATGAAGACGGATGCAAAATACTCATTTAATACCTCTGCCACACCCTCTATTTCCACAAGATTTCTTTTTTGAACCCTAATGCTTTCCTTGACTGATTTGAGGGAGAGGCGGTGGAGTAGTGGTTAAGGGGAGCTGGTGGTGTCCTGGTAATGTCACTGAACTAGTAATCCAGAGCTCAAGCTAATGCTCTGGGGGCATGGGTTCAAATCCCACCACGGCAGTTGGTGAAATTTGAACTCAAATAATAAATCTTGAATTAAAAGCTAATCTAACGATGACCATGAGACCATTATCGATTGTTGTAAAAACCCATCTGGTTCACTAATGTCCTTTAGGGAAGGAAACCTGCTGTCCTTACCTGGTCTGGCCTACATGTGACTCCAGACCCACAGCAATGTGGTTGACTCTTAAATGCCCTCTGAAATGGCCCAGCAAGCGACTCAGTTGTATCAAATTGCTAGCACCGTTGGTGTACCTACACCCCAAGGACTGCAGCAGTTCAAGAAGGCAGCTCACCACCACCTTCTCAAGGGCAATTAGGAATGGGCAATAAATGCTGGCCTAGCCAGCGACGCCCACATCCCATGAACGAATAAAATAAAAATGTTGAGTGCATTTCTTTTAACAGTGAAAGTTCTTTGCCTGAACAATGCAGAACCACAGCTGTTTGAAGAAGATCTTCTAGAACTTGAATTTTACATGTGGTAAATATACGTCCTGCTAGACCTGGCCGCAATGCAGCCTGGCTGTAACACACACATTATTTACAGTTCACTGTGAAATTGAGAAACCATACGTACTGTTGCCAAAATTCATATTTCATGTGGCTGCTGTAGACAGTTTCTGGAAAAGGCTCCACTACATTGTTAATCTACTTTGATGGCAGTCTGTGTGAGGAAAGATTGGTGGAAATGATTTAGCTTGAAGCATTTTTATTTGTCTTGGATTTTGCATTCAGCTGAAGTGTTGGGGAATGAAATATTTCAGTCAGCTAGCATCAGTGTCAAACACACTCAAGTCAGCAAAGTTTCTGTACCTTGTCTGAAAAATATGCCTTAGCCCATGAATTGGAACAGCGCCCAATTTTTGTGATGGTTTGCTATTTCTTATTTAAAAGACCAGGCTCAACTTGGCCATCCTTTCCAACCAGCATCCCTTTCTTCCAACATGTTGCTGCTGCACAGCTCCGTGAGCACCTCCCCGCAAACTCCCTGTTTGAACCCGGATTCCGCTTCGTGCACAGAACCGCCACTGGCTGACTGGAATCATAAGTGACGTCTTGACCGACTAATCAACATCTTGGAGGTTACCATTGACCAGAAACTTTACTGGACCAGCCACATAAATACTGTGGCTTCAAGAGTAGCTCAAGGCTGCGCATTCTGCAACAAGACTCGCCTCCTGACCAATGTTCCCTCTAATTTCTCTTTGCCCAACTGGCTTATTGCACTGTGTGGTTCCTTTAAGACTGATGAATGCCGCACATGTGTGCTGGATCAAGATCCTGGAATTTCCTTCCTAACAGCACTGTGGGTCTACCTACACTACATGGACTGCAGCGGTTCAAGAAGGCAGCTCACCACCACCTTCTCAAGGGTATTAAAGGGATGGGCAATAAATGCTGGCCTAGCCAGCGATGCCCACATCCCATGAATTAATAAAAAAAATCTTTAAAAAATGTTGCTTGTGCATGGCCTGTTTGTTCCCTGTGTGGCTGTGCGTCCACGCAACTTGAAGGGAACATTTCTCCTGACCCTCCCAAAGCCTGTCCACCATCTACAAGGCACAAGTCAGGAGTGTGATGGAATATTCTCCATTTGCCTGGATGAGTGGAGCTCCAACAACACTCAAGAAGCTCGACACCATCCAGGACAAAGCAACCCACTTGAGCAATACCCCATCCACCATCTTAAACATTCACTCCCTCCATCACTGGCACACAGTGGCAGCAGTAAACCATATAGAAGATGCATTCCAGCAACTCTCCTTCAACAGTACCTTCCAAACACACAACTTCGACCACCTAGAATAACCAGAGCAGCAGACACATGGGGACACCACCACCTGCAAGTTCCCCTCCAAGTCTCACACCATCCTGACTTGACAATATATCACCATTCAGTCATCGTCACAGATTACGCATATCACTTATGGGAACAAAACTGAAAGAGTTCGAGAGAGAAAAAGATCCTAGTGTTATTGTGTACAGATCACTGAAGGTTTATGATCAATGTCAAAAAGCTATAGCTAAAGCTAACAGGGTATTGAGTTGTATTAATAGAACCATTCAGAATAAATCAAAAGGCACCAATTTAACACTATACAGCTCGCTGGTCAGACCGCAGAGTATTGCGTCCTGTTTTGGTCCCACCCATGCAGAGATCTTGGTGTTATACATGATGAGATGGTTGTGTGGGGGTAGAGTGGGGTACGGGGTAGGAGGTTGGCAGAGGAGAGAAGTGTTTAGTCATGATTCTGCAGCCACTGTGATGTGGGGCAGATTTGATGGACCAGTTGCCTGTCAACATTGTATGTTCCTATGAGAGACTTCAGCTAAATGGAGTGACTGGAAAAGCTGCGATTGTTCTCCTTCGCAATGAAGGTTCAGAAGAGATTTAATAGAGGTGTTTAAAATTATGAGGGATTTTTGATAGTTTCTCCTCATTGACTATTTCCTCTGGCAAGGGAGTTGGTAACCAGAAAACACAGATTGAAAATAATTGGCAAAAGAACTAGAGGGAGTATGAGAAATTTTATTCACACAGAGTGCTGTTAAGATCTGGAATGCACTACCTGAAAAGGCAGTGGAAGCAGTTTTCATAGGAGCTTTCAAAAGGCAGCTGTACTTCAAGAGGACTAACTTGCAGAGTTATGGTATAAAAGTGGGGGTTGTGGAACTAAATTGAACAGCTGTTTCAAATAGCCAACACAGGCACAAGTCAAATGACCTGCGCCTGTGCTGCAAGGTACTTATGTCTAAGAACATAGGTGCTGAATCATATATGTTAAATATCACCAGAGCAAATGGTATGTGGATTCCATTGTGAGGTGAGGCATGTCCTTACCGTTGTTTCCTCCTGCCGCTGAACAGCCCTCCAAGAACTCTGTGTTCTGCCAATTCTTGCCTCTTGTGTAGCCCCAATTTCCTTTGGCCCACCGTTAGTGGCTGCGCCTTCAGCTGTCTGGGCTCTAAGCTCTAGAATTCCGTCACTAAAGCTCTCTGCCTCTTTCACCTCCTTTAAGATGTTCCTTAAAACCTACCTCTTTGTCGCACCAAAAACAGAAAATGCTGGAAATACTCAGCGGGTCTGGAAGCGTCTGTGGAGAGAGAAACAGAGTTAATGTTTCAGGTCATGACCTTTCATCAGAACTGGCAAAGGATCGAAATTAATAGTTTTTGAGCAAGTGAAAGGGGTGAAGAAGAACAAAAGGGAAGGTCTGCAATAGGGTGGAGGGCAGGAGAGATTAAATGGCAAAAAAGCTTCATGGTACAAAGCCAAGTAAAGAAACAAAAGATGTGTCTGGATGAGGTGTAAATAGCAGAATAGCAGCTGCCCAAACACAAAGTAAAGGGATTAAGAAAGAAACTGGATGGTGGGGGGGGGAGAGGTTGGGGCCGGGGGTGGGGGAGGGAGGGGAGGAGGAGGTTGGGGCCGGGGGTGGGGGAGGTTGGGGAGGGGGGGCTGCTGTAATTTATTGGGCGGCACGGTGGCGCAGTGGTTAGCACTGCAGCCTCACAGCTCCAGCGACCCGGGTTCAATTCTGGGTACTGCCTGTGTGGAGTTTGCAAGTTCTGCGTGGGTTTTATCCGGGTGCTCCGGTTTCCTCCCACAAGCCAAAAAAAGACTTGCAGGTTGGTAGGTAAATTGGCCATTATAAATTGCCACTAATATAGGTAGGTGGTAGGGAAATATAGGGACAGGTGGGGATGTGGTAGGAATATGGGATTAGTGTAGCATTAGTATAAATGGGTGGTTGATGGTCGGCACAGACTCGGTGGGCCGAAGGGCCTGTTTCAGTGCTGTATCTCTAAACTAAACATGCGACAGCTGAGCATGCAACTAAAGGAAATCCATAAAATCATTTGACCTCAAGGGGACAGATCAGATTCCGAACACCTTGTATGCATTTCATAAAAACACATTAATCGGAGCTAAATGCATAGTGTTCAAAAATCTGAGGAAAGCTGGGTTAACAAACCAGCAAAAAAAATGAAAAAAGAGAAAATGTCGGCAGAGTCTATGATCTAAAATTATTAAACTCAATGTTGAGTCCGGAAGGTTGTAAAGTGCCCAGTCGAAAGATGAAGTGCTGTTCCTCGTGCTTGCATGGAGCTTCATTAGAACACCATAGCAGGCCAAGGAGAGAAAGGTCAGAGTGGGAGCACGGTGGAGAATTGAAACGACAAGTGACAGGAAGCTCGGGATCATGCTTGCGGACTGAGCAAAGCATCATGCAATCTGCCTTTAGTCTCCCCAGTGTAGAGGAGACCACATCGTGAGCAGTGAATACAGTATATTAAATTGAAAGAAGTGCAAGTATTGTAACACATGGAAGGTCGGAAGGGATGAGGTAAAAAGGCAGGTGTTGCATCTCCTGCGCTTGCATGGAAAGGTGCTATAGGAAAAGGGGGCAGGTGTTGGGGTGTCAGGGAGGGAACGGTTCTTTCGGATTGACTTTGTACCATGAAATCTTTTGTCATTTAATCTCTCCTGCTCCTCCACATTATCAGACCTTTCCTTTTTTTGTTCTTCTCCCCACACCCCTTTCATTTGCTCAAAACCTATTACATTTCTAACTTTTCTCAGTTCTGATGAAAGGTTGCAGACCTGAAACATTAACTCTGTTTCTCTCTCCACAGATGTTGCCTGACCTGCTGTGTATTTACAACATTTTCTGTTTTTGTTTCAGATTTCCAGCATCCGCAGTATTTTGCTTTTGTGCTACCTGTTTGTCACCTCCTAATATTTCCTTGTATGACTCAGTGTCAAATGTTATCTGATTTACGTTCCTGTGAAGTTCATTGAGATATTCTAAAACATTAAAAGTGCTATTTAATGCAAGATATTGTTCTCCCTCCCCACTCAGTCCTATTAAGGAACTCATTTGCCTCCCAGTTTCCAGTCCTGTTGAAGAGTTTACATCTGGTGTGTTAATCCAGCTTTCTTCTTGAGATTTTTTGAACACAATGCATTTCCAGGTTTCTGGTTTTCTGTTGTTCTCATGATCTCCCTGGACGGTGGAACAGGTTCAAGGGACTAAATGGCCTCCTGTTCCTACTCGGACAGTGGAAATGGATGCTTTAGCTCTGATGAATGTGTTTTTATGAAATGCATACAAGGTGTTCGGAATCTGAGTTGTCCCCTTGAGGTCAAATGTTTTTATGGATTTCCTTTAGTTGCACGCTGAGCCACTGCGTGTGTTTATAAATTACAGCAATAAGTATTATCAATTTGCTTAAACAAAAGAAAGGACCGGCATTTCTACAGCATGTTTATCGACCTCTGGATGACCCAATGTGCTTTACAACTAATGAAATAGTTTTTGAAGTGTAGTCAACATTGTAATGGAGTAAATGCAGCAGCCAATTTATGCACATCAAGCTCCCACAAACAGCAATGTGATAATGATCAGATAATCTGCTTTTGTGATGTTGATTGAGGGATAAATATTGTCCAGGATCCTGGAGAGAACTCCCCTGCTGTTCTTCAAAATAGTGCCATGTGAACTTATGTGTCCACCTGAGAAGGCATACGCGGCCGAGTTTTAAGGTCTCATGTGAAAGATGACACCTTCGACAGTACTGCACCAGAGAGTCAACCTGAATCATGTGGTCAAGTCTGTGGACTTGGAAGTGAATCTACGACCTTAGTAAATAAAGATGATAAATCCAGGCCCTGCAAAATGGCAGTGGTGACCCAACATGGACTCTGGGCTGAATGGCCTCTTTCTGTGCTGTAATAACTCTATGATTATGATCTTTAGCTAGGCCTTGTCACATAAGGTGTTTTCCTAAGATGCTGTTTTTGACCACAAAACTGGTCTGCTGTCTAATCGAGCCAGGCTTTGGAGGTGAATGGCACCCCCTTGCACTTCACAGCAGACATCATGGCTGTTCTTCAGAGAGCTTAGCAGATCATTTAATTCTACCTCCCTGCTGCTGGCTACCTTTCAGCTCGGGCAGATTCCTTCACCAACAACAACTTGCATTCATATAGTATAGTAAAATGCACCAAGGTGCTCCACACAGCTGGTTTTCAAACAATATTTGATGCAGAGCCACATAAGCAGATATTAGGACAGGTGACCAAAAACACAGTCAAACAGGTAGGTTTTAAGGAGCATCTTAAAGGAGGAAAGAGAGGCGGTGAGTTTAAGGGTAAAATTGGGTGACTAAAGCCAGCCCTGTTCCTGACTCGTGAAGCAGAGGCTTATCATTCAGCCCTACTGGTCTATGCTGGTGTTTATGCTCTACATGAGCTTCTTCCCACCCTACTTCATCTCAGCCTATCAACATAGTATTCCATTCCTTTATCCCTCATACGTTTATCTCGCCTCCCCCTAAATGCATCTATACTATTCACCTCAACCATTCCCTTTGGTAGCGAGCTCCACATTCTCACCACTTTCTGGATAAAGAAGTTTCTTCTGAATTCCTTATTGGATTTATTAGTGACTAGCTTATATTAATGGCCTCTATTTATGGATTTGCCCACAAGAAAAGGCTTAAAATGTGTTTTATTCTGGCTTGGCAGCCTGCCATTAACCTCCAGAGGCTGAGACAAGCTCTTGCCACTGCATATATATCATGCCTTGCTGCTCAGTCACTTGCACACAATAAGGACAAGTGTCACTCCTTGTCAGAGCTTCAGTGAGAGCTATCACCTCTTCGCATAGATTTTACACCACAGAAATAGGCTATTCATCCTAACTGATCTGTGCCAGAGTTTATGCTGCACATGAGCTTCCTCCGATCCTACTTCATCTCACCTTATTAACATATCCTTCTATTCCTTTCTCCTTCATATACCTATCTAGCTTCCATATAAAGTCTTCTATGGTACTTGCATAAACTACTTGTGGTAGTGGGTTCCACATTCTCACCACTTGCTGGTTAAAGAGATTTCTCCTGAATTCTCTGTTGGAATTTGTTAGTGACTATCTTATAATGAAGACCCCTTTGTATCCCATAAAGCTGAAATAGATAGATCCCACTTCAGTTAGTGGGAGTTGAGACAGGGGCCAAGATTGCATGCAGCTGGGACGCCCATTACAGTCAAATATCCTGCTGTCACTTCTCTAACGCAGTTTAAACTGTGAAGCATGCTCACCTGGGCCGCACATTGCAAGGCTACCAGTAACACAGTTTACAAACCCCACCCATTCTCCCTTTTTTAATGTGATGGGTTTATTCAAACAATGAAATCTAATGATGTTATCGGGGCTCTGGCTTCAGACTTGCTGCTGAAGGGGACAGACTGTAGACTAAGCTGAATTAACACAATGGAAAGGCATCGGTAGCCCAGCGAGGCGTAGCAGTTTGTTGTTAGAAATACAAACAGTGTATGCTGGAAATACTCAGTAGGTTAGGCAGCAAAGCTCCATCTACACTGCAGATGATAGGTCATCGACCTGAAACGTTAACTCTGTTTCTCTCTCCGCAGATGCTATCAGACCTGCTGAGCATTTCCAGCATTTTTGATTTTTATTTCAGATTTTCAGCATCCACAGTATTTTACTTTTGTTATCAGGGCTGTGTCTGATAATTGAACAGCACTCTCAGGCAGCAGTTCCCCCAGTGGTACCATCGCAACACTCCTTGTTTAGATAGTACAGCCTTGAATAGAGCAAAAGTATATTTATTGATCTAATTTTCATGTAACTGTTTTTCTGAAGATTCTGTTGTAGTCTGTGCTGTTTTAACTATTTCGGAGGAATTCTTTTCACATTCTGCATCATGAGGGATACAGGAGGATGAGTAACTCTCCTCTTATATCCACTGATCTACAAGCCCATGGATTAGCTACAACATGGATTAGATAGAGTAAAGGTCCCTCTGCACTGTCCCACCAAACACTCCCAGGGCAGGTATAGCATGGGTTAGAAACAAAGCAAAGCTCCCTCTACACTGTCCCCATCAAACAGTCCTAGGCTAGTTTTCTTTTGGGCCTCCTTATCTCGAGAGACAATGGATACGCGCCTGGAGGTGGTCAGTGGTTTGTGAAGCAGCGCCTGGAGTTAGGCTAGTTACAGCATGGGTTAGATACAGAGTAAAGCACCCTCTACACTGTCCCCATCAATGTTAATGTTAAATGGAGCAGTTTTTCATACCAACAGCTCAAAGGTCAGAATAAAATCTGTGTGTGAAGATGTTAATTCAACCAATGTGCACAATGACAACACTCTGTTGCTTTAGAGAGTATATATACTTAATGGAGCAATAATGAGTTTGTTTCCACGTAACAGTTGAGACCTGGTAATCCTGATAATCTCTCACTTAATGACACTTGGAATTGTCGCCAAGAGATTTTAGCAGAATCCGAACTTGGAACAGCATATATTACTTGAATTGTATTTACGAGCGTTTTGATTCATCTACTGTAGTTTTGGGAAAAGGAAAACTCGGGTTTCATAAAATCTGTCGAGTCAAATAAAAGGGAGAAATATAGCGACATGTCTGAAGCATTTACAACAGTTAATTTAAAGTGTTCTGGATGTACTGATGGTGAAATGACAACAAATTTAACAGGCTCAAAAAAACCCACATTATTTGTTCTTGGTATTAAAACATGTAATGCTCTTCAGAATTTGGTTATTTAATACAATGCTACCTGTACAATTTTAGAACAGATTGTTTCAGTTCCTGACAGCAGTGATGCAGAAGTGTACTGCTAGATTACCTCATAATTCAATTGCTGCAGAACAGCCTGAACATTAAGATACTGAGTGGGTGGAAAGGCTTATGTAGAGCGGTTAAAATGCATCTGGGAAAAGAAGCAAAAAAAGCACCATGAAATTCTGTACCCTGCAGGGCTATTAATTTCTGTGAAGCCACACAGCTATGAAGCAAGATTAAAAGCACAAGATAATGTTATTATCACTTTCCTTATTAACAGGTAATTGCAGTTCGTTCACTTTTGGTGGGGAAGAAAACATTTATGCATTGGATTCTGCAAGCTGATAGTGTCAGGTAGACAGCTGCTTGAAAAGGGTTCGATGGCACACTACGGTAGACAAAGCCACCTAGCTTCAGATAGCTGCTGAGGAAAATGGGCAGAGATGCCACTCCTGTCTGTAGGAGGCACTCTTCTCAAAGTTCTGATACATTAAAGCTTTACCCTTGAGTTGGCAGAAGGATCCAGGCTGATTCCCTAGTGCGGTACTGAGGGAGTGCTGTGCCGTCAAAGGTGCCATCTTTCAGATGAGATGTGAAATGGACCCTGTCTGCCCTCTGTGGTGAATGTAAAAGATCCCATGCTACTATTTTGCAGAAGATCAAAGTCATGGATGTAGCTCAGAGCACAGTGGCGCAGTGTTTAGCACCGCAGCCTCACAGCTCCAGCGACCCGGGTTCAATTCTGGGTACTGCCTGTGTGGAGTTTGCAAGTTCTCCCTGTGTCTGCGTGGGTTTCCTCCGGGTGCTCCGGTTTCCTCCCACAGCTAAAAGACTTGCAGGTTGATAGGTAAATTGGCCATTATAAATTGCACCTAGCATAGGTAGGTGGTAGGGGAATATAGGGACAGGTGAGGATGTGGTAGAAATATGGGATTAGTATCGGATTAGTATAAATGGGTGGTTAATGGTCGGCACAGACTCGGTGGGCCGAAAGGCCTGTTTCAGTGCTGTATCTCTAAATCTAAAAAAAATCTAAATCTAACATTTGTGCACAATTCAATCAATCCCATTCCTAGGCTCAACCATTTTCAGCTGCTTCATCAATGACCTTTCCTCCATCATAAGGTCAGAAGTTGGGACGTTCACTGATGATTGTACGATGTTCAGTACCATTCACAACTCCTCAGATGGTGAAGCAGTCCGTGTCCATATGCAGCAAGACCTGGACAATGTTCAGGCTTGGGCTGATAAGTGGCAAGTAACATTCGCAACACACAAGTGCCAGCAAGAGAGAATCCAACCATCTCCCTTGACGTTCAAAGGCATTACCATCGCTCAATCTTCTCATTGATGGAGGTTACCATTAACCAGAAACTGAACTGGAGCAGCAATATAATTACTGTGGCTACAAGAGCAGGTCAAAGGCTAGAAATCCTGTAGGGAGTAACTCACCTCCTGACTCCCCAAAGCCTGTCCACCATCTACAAGACACATGTCAGGCGTGTGATGGAATACTCTCCATTTGCTTGGATGAGTGCAACTCCAACAAAACTCAAGGTGCTTGACGCCATCCAGGACAAAGCTGCTTGATCGTCACTCCAGCCACCACATTAAACACTCACTGCCTCCACCACCGGCACACAGTGGCAGCAGTGTGTACCATCTATAGGATGCACTGCAGCAACTTACCGCACCTCCTTCGACAGCATCATCCAAACCTACGACCTCTCCCACCTCGAAGAATAAAAGCACCAGATGCATGGGAACGCTGCCATCTGCAGTTTCCACCTCCAAGGAAATATATCGACGCAACGTTCCTTCACTGTTGCTGGATCAAAATCCTGGAGTTTCCTCCCTAACAGCACTGTGGATGTACCCACACAAGATGGACTTCAGCGGTTCAAAAAGGCAGCTCACCACCACCTTCTCAAGGGCAAAAAGAATGGACAACAAATGCTGGCCTTTGCCAGTGACGCCCACATCCCATGAAATGAATAAAACATTTTTGAAAACATAGAATTACAGAGAATGAACAGCACAGGAAATGGCCATTTCGACCAACTGGTCTGTGCTCAGTACAACCCTCCTCCCAACACATTTCATCTAACCCTATCAGCTCTTCTATTCCTTTCTTCCCTCCTGTACTTAACTAGCTTCCCCTTGAATGCATCTATGCTATTCACCTCAACTGCTCCATAATTCATAATTTTAAAGCCTGTGATCAGTTTTTTCCTCAGCCTTCTCTCTTCCTGAGGGAAAAAAACAGCTTGTTCAGTCTTTCCTAATAGTTATAGCCTCTCAGTTTTGGTATCATCGATCTAATTTCTTTTTACACTCTAGAGTCATAATGGCACAGAAGGAGGCCATTTGAGTGCATGCCAGCTCTCTGTGGAGCAATTCAGTCAGTCCCATTCCCCCACTTTATCCCTACAAGTTTATTTCCCTTAAGTAACCTTCCAATTTCCTTTTGAAATTATTACTCATTTCCACTTGCAGCATGCTTGTGGTCATTACCACTCGCTGCATAAAAAAGTTCTTCCTCTCATCCTCTCGCTTGCCCAAAAACTGAAATCTGTGTCACCTCATCCTTGCACCATCAGTTAATAGGAACAGTTTTTCTTTTTCTACCTTATCTAAACCTGTCATAATCTTGTATACCTCTATCAAATCTCCCCTCAATCTCCTTTGCTCCAGGGAGAACAACCCCAGCTTCTCCACCCTAACTCTGTAGCTAAAAACCTCTCTCCATGGAACCATTCTGATAAATCTCCTCTGCGACCTCTCAAGGACCCTCACATCCTTCCTAAAGTGTGATGACCAGAACTGGACACAATACTCCAGTTGGAGCCATACTAGAGCTTGATAAAGGTTCAGCATAATTTCTCTGCTTTTGTAATCAATGCCTTTATTTATGAAGCCCAAGATCCCATATGCTTTGCTGACCATTCTCAATATGTCCTGCCACCTTCAAGGATCCGTGCACATGAACCCTGGGGTACCGCTATCCCTGTACACTCTTTAGAACTGTGCCATTAAGTCTATATTGCCTCTCCCTATCACCTCATACTTCTCTATTACTCTATTATTCCATCTGCCACTTGTCTGCCCATTCTGCTAGTCTATCTATGTCTTGTTGCAGTTGATTTGTATCATTCTGTTTGCCACACCTTCAAGTTTGATATCAGTCAAATTTTTAAATTTTGCTTTTTATTTCTATATATATATTAAATATATATTATATAAAAGCTTTGGTCCCAGCAGTGACCCTTGGGGAACACCACTGTCTGCCATTCTCCAGTCTGAAAAACAACCATTTACCATGACTCACTGTTTTAAACATAGAAACATAGAAAATAGGAGCAAGAGTAGGCCATTCAGCCCTTGGAGCCTGCTCCGCCATTCATTATGATCATGGCTGTTCAACCAACTCAGTAGCCTGTTCCCGCTTTCACCCCATATACTTCGTTCCCTTTAGACCCGAGAGCTATATCTAACTCCTTCTTGAAAACATGCAATGTTTTGGCCTCAACTGCTTTCTGTGGTAGCGAATTCCACAGGCTCACCACTCCCTGGGTGAAAAAATTTCTCCTCATCGCAGTCCTGAAAGGTTTATCCTCAGACTATGACCCCTAGTTCTGGACTCCCCCACCATTGGGAACATCCTTCCTGCATCTACCCTGTCAAGTCCTGTTAGAATTTTATAGGTTTCTATGAGATCCCCCCTCATTGTTCTGAACTCCAGCGAATATAATCCTAACCAACTCAATCGCTCCTCATACGTCAGTCCCACCATCCCAGGAATCAGTCTGGTAAACCTTCGCTGCACTCCCTCTATAGCAAGAACATTCTTCCTCAGATAAGGAGACCAAAACTGCACATAATATACCAGGTGGGGCCTCACCAAGGCCCTGTATAATTGCAGCAAGACATCCCTGCTCCTGTACTCAAATCCTCTTGCTATGAAGGCCAACATACCATTTGCCTTTTTTATCGCCTGTTGCACATGCATGCTTACCTTCAGCGACTGGTGTACGAGAACACCCAGGTCTCGCTGCATATTCTAAACTGCTCCCATTCCTCAGGTCTGTTGTTTTTCCTGGCAAATTTGTATGCCTCTTGCTTGGATCTAATGCTATCTCTGATTTCCCTTGTAAGCCATGGTTTGGCTACCTTTCCCGTTTTACTTTTGCCCCAGACAGGGCTAAACAAGTATTGCAGTTCATCCATGCACTCTTTAATGTTTGCCATTGCCTATCCACCATCATCCCTTGAAGTAACGTTTCCCAATCCGTCCTTAAGCCAATTTTTATCCAAGCTGACCCTTTTATTCCATGAGCTCTAATTTTGTTAACCAGTCTTTTATGTGGTACTTTGTCAAATGCTTTCACCTAGCCTCCGTGTGCTCCCATCGAAATCTCATGCAGTGCTCAATACCTTCCCGAATGCACCTTCTCCAATTTGAGTGGTTGAGAGACATGGACTCCCATGAGTCGATGGGTTTGGTGGATTTCTGCAGGGATGCTTTGAGAACGTCCCTAACGCTTCTGGCAACAAAGAACAGTACAGCACAGGAACAGGCCATTCAGCCCTCCAAGCCTGCGCCTTGATGCCTGCCTAAACTAACACCTTCTGCATTTCCGGGGCCCATATCCCTCTATTCCCATCCTATTCATGTATTTGTCAAGATGTCTCTTAAACGTCGCTATCGTATCTGCTTCCACCACCTCCCCTGGCAGCAAGTTCCAGGCACTCATCACCCTCTGTGTAAAAAAAAAACTTGCCTCGCAAGTTCCCTCTAAACTTTGCCCCTCGCACCTTAAACCTATGTCCCCTAGTAACTGACACTTCCACCCTGGGAAAAAGCTTCTGACTATCCACTCTGTCCATTCCGCTCATAACTTTGTAAACCTCTATCGTTCCAGTGAAAACAATCCGTGTTTTTCCAACCTCTCCTCATAGCTAATGCCCTCCAGACCAGGCAACATCCTGGTAAACCTCCTCTGTACCCTCTCCAAAGCCTCCACGTCCTTCTGGTAGTGTGGCGACCAGAATTGCACGCAACATTCTAAGTGTGGCCTAACTAAGGTTCTGTACAGCTGCAACATGACTTGCCAATTTTTACACTCGGTGCCCTGACCGATGAAGGCAAGCATGCCGTATGCCTTCTTGACTACCTTATCCACCTGTGTTGCCACTTTCAGTGACCTGTGGACCTGTACGCCCAGATCTCTCTGCCTGTCAATACTCCTAAGGGTTCTGCCATTTACTGTATACCTCCCACCTGCATTAGACCTTCCAAAATGCATTACCTCACATTTGTCCGGATTAAACTCCATCTGCCATTTCTCCGCCCAAATCTCCAACCGATCTATATCCTGCTGTATCCTCTGACAATCCTCATCATTATCCACAACTCCACCAACCTTTGTCGTCCGCAAACTTACTAATCAGACCAGCTACATTTTCCTCCAAATCATTTATATATACTACAAACAGCAAAGGTCCCAGCACAGATCCCTGCGGAACACCATTAGTCATATCCCTCCATTCAGAAAAACACCCATCCACTGATACCCACTGTCTTCTATGACTGAGCCAGTTCTGTATCCATCTTGCCAGCTCACCTCTGATCCCGTGTGACTTCACCTTTTGTACCAGTCTGCCATGCGGGACCTTGTCGAAGGCTTTACTAAAGTCCATATAGATAACATCCACTGCCCTTCCTTCATCAATCACCTTCGTCACTTCCTCAAAACACTCA
The DNA here is from genome assembly GCF_036365525.1 of Heterodontus francisci. Classification (NCBI taxonomy): domain Eukaryota; kingdom Metazoa; phylum Chordata; class Chondrichthyes; order Heterodontiformes; family Heterodontidae; genus Heterodontus; species Heterodontus francisci. The sequence continues at coordinate 118,286,587 of NC_090380.1, read as the reverse complement.
ATCAAATTAGTGACACACGACCTCCCCTTCACAAAACCATGCTGTCTCTCACTAATAAGTTCCTGGGCATCTTTTGCCATGGCGATCCTCAGAGTAGAGCAGTTGCTTCGGGAGCCTGGTGCAGACATGCAAATGACATGACCTGCCCAGTGAAGCTAGTTTTGGGTGATTAGCACTTCTATTCTGGGAATGTTGGCTTGGGAGAGAATGTTGACATTGGACTGCCTATCCTGCCAATGAATATGAAGGTTTTTGCTGAGATAGCTTAGGTAATATTTCTCCAGTGCTTTGAGTTGCCTGCTGCAGATTGTCCAGGCCTCTGAAGCATATAGGAGCACAGGGATCACTGCTGCCCGGTGCACCATGACCTTTGTCCCGGGTTTGATCATTTTGGCTTTTGAATACTCCCTTCCTATGTTGGGCGAAGACAGAACTGGCGCATTGAAGCCAGTGGTGGATTTCATCATTCATCTCACCCTTTGATGAGAGGAGATTCTCGAGATAAGGGAAATGGTCCAAATTTTCCAGGGTCTCGCCGTGGATCCTGATGAACAGAGGATGTGCTGCGAATGGGTTGGAAGAGGACCTAAGTTTTCCAGATGTTTAAAGTAAGGCCCATCTCTCAAATGCTTCAGTGAAGGGGTCAACAGTGACTTGGAGCTCAATCTCTGAGTGAGCAGATATACAAGTGTCGTCCACGTACTGAATCTCAATGACTGAAGTTTTGAAGGAGGCGATGGAGGTTTAATAATTTGCCATCCATCCTGTAGGTTATTTCCAGTCCTGTGAGGAGCTGCTGGAGGTGAGGTGCAAAATTGCTGCAGGGATGATGAAGAAGGTGAATAAGGGGTGTCACATTTGTCACTGTCCAATCCTCTGGCACCTCCCCTGTATTGAGAGAAGTCTGAAAGATTATGGCAAGCCCTTTCTCTATCTGCACTATCACTTCCTTTAGCAACCTGGGATGCAAGCCAGCCGGACCAGGTGACCAATCTACCTGAAGCATAGCCAGCCTTTCCAGTACGTCTGCCCATCAATTTTCACCTTATCCATTACCTAGAACCATAGAACCCATAGAAAAGTTACAGCACCGAAAGAGGTCATTCAGCCCATCGTGTCTGTGCCGCTGAAAAAACTAGTCGCCCAATCTAATCCCACCTTCCAGTACTTGGTCTGTAGCCTTGAAAGTTACAACATTTCAATGAGTTACAATGAGTTGAGGGTTTCTGCCTCCACCATCAATCTGGACAGTGAATTCCAGACACCCACCACCCTCTGGATAAAAAAGTTTCTCCTCATGTCCCCTCTAATCCTTCTACCAATCACCTTAAATCTGTGCCCCCTGGTAATTGACGTCTCTGCTAGCGGAAACAGGTCCTTCCTGTCTATCTAGGCCCCTCACAATTTTGTACACCTCAATTAAGTCACCCCTCAGCCTCCTCTGTTCTAAGGAAAACAACCCGAGCCTATCCAATCTTTCCTCATAGCTGCAACTGTTCAAGCCCTGGCAGCATTCTTTTAAATCTCCTCTGTACTCTCTCCAGAGCAATTATATCCTTCCTATAATGTGGTGACCAGAACTGTACGCAATACTCCAGCTGTGGCCTAACCAGCGTTTTCTACAGTTCTAGTATTACATCCCTACTTTTGTATTCTATACCTCGGCCAATAAAGGAAAGCATTCCATATGTCTTCTTCACCACTTTATCTACCTGATCTGCCACCTTGAGGGACCTGTGGACATGCAGTCCAAGGTCTCTCACTTCTTTTACCCCTCTCAATATCCTCCTGTTTATTGTGTATTCCCTTGCTTTGTTTGCCCTCTCCAAATGCATTACCTCACACTTCTCCAGATTGAATTCCATTTGCCACTTTTCTACCCACTCAACCAAACCATTGATATCATTCTGGAGTCTACAGCTATCCTCTTCATTATCAACTACACTGCCAATATTTGTATCATCTGCAAATTTCCCAATCATGCCTCCCACATTTAAGTCCAAATCATTAACATGTACCACAAACAGCATCTACCTCTACCATCTTCGCTTCTACCAGTATTTTGGCAGCATCCTCTTCCTTAGTAAACACTGATGGAAAGTACTCATTGAGTATTCTAGCTTTGCCCTGCGCCTCTAAGCATATATCACCCTCTTTGTCCCTAATAGGCCCCACACACCTCTTCTACCTGCTTACTATTTAAATACCGGTCAAAGATCTTTGGGTTCCCTTTTATGTTGACTGCCATTCTATTCTCATATTGCCTCTTGGTTTGTCTTATTTTCCTCTTCACTTTCCTCTCAACCTATTGTATTTGGCCTGATTCTTGCCTGAAGAACCTGACATGCATCATCTTTATTTGTTTTATCATATTCTTGATCTCCCTCTCATTCAAGGAGCCCTGGCTTTGGTTTTCCGACCTTTCGTCCTTCTTGGAATGTACCTAGCCTTTACTCGAAACATCTCCTTAAAGATCGCCCGTTGTTCTGTTCCGATTTTACCTGTAAATCTTAGAATCATTATGGCACAGAAAGAGGCCATTCAGGCCATCGAGTCCATGCCAGCTCTCTAGAGAGCAATCCAATCCCCTGCTCTATCCCCATAGCCCGCGAAGTTTATTTCCCTCAAATGCCATTTTCCATTTGAAATCATTCTGTTTGAAGTTCTGTTTCTGTAAAACAACTTGCACTTGCCAAGTACTTTTAGAGGAAGAATGAGATTCAATTTTTGTTAGGAAAATTTGATTGAACGTGAGCCTAAAAATAAGTCACAGTGAGGAACTTAATGGATTTAATGAAGTATTTTTAAAAATGATAATGGAGAAAATAATGAGTCTTAGGATAGACAAATCCCAGGGACCTGATGGTCTCCTCCTTAAGGTATTTAAAGAAATAGGTGAGGAAATTGCAGAAGCAAAGGTCATAATTTTCCCAAGCTCTCTAGCTTCATGAATTGTACCTTTTGGATTAGAAAATTGCAAATGCCACTCCATTGTGTAAGGGAAGGAGACAGAAAGTAGGTAACTGCAGGCCTGTCAGTTTAATGTCATTTGTGGGGAAATTGTTGAAATCCGTTGTCAGGGACAGTGCGACTGAGCTTTTGAGCAAGTATGAGCCGGTCAAAGAGAATCACCATGGATTTATGTAGGGTAGATCGTGTCTGACTAGTTGAATTACTTTTGCAGAGGTCACTAGCATGGTGGACAGGGGAGTGTCTATGAATGTTATCTGTCTGGACTGAAAGAAGACATTTAATAAGGTTCTGAACCAGATTTTATTAGCAAATATGAGAGTGCATGGAATTGCAGTTAACCCTGTGACATTGGTCAATAACTGGTTTGAAGTAGGAGGCAGAAAATAGGATAAAAGGTTCCTTCTCTGATTGGTAGGATGTGTACTGAGGCCTCTGCACTTCATATATATTAATGACTTTGATGAAGGAATAGAGAGTTGCACGTCCAAGTTTGCTGATGACACTAAGATAAGAGGCACAGTACATTGTGTGAACAGAGCAGCAAGTTATATAGGTATGTTGATAAATTCCAAAAGCTCAAATATGAAACCTTTGTAAGAGACAGATTAGGCTTCAGTTAAAGTTTTGTGCTGAATTCCAGGCACCGTACTTTAGGAAGGCTGTCAAGACCTTGGAGAGCGTGCCGAAGAGATTTACTGGAATGATACCATGGGTGAGGAATTGCAGTTATTTGGATAGTTTGGAGAATCTGGGACTGTTCTGTTTAGAGCAGAGCAGGTTAAGTCGAGATTTGATAGAGGTGTTCAAAATCATAATTATTTTTCACAGATTAAATAAGGGGAAACTGCTTGCAGTGGCAAAAGGATCAGTAACTAGAGGATACAAATTTAAGGTGACTGGAAAAGAACCAGATGTCACATGGAAACATTTTTTTACACAACCAATTGTCACTGCCCTGTTTTGGGAGATTGTGGGGGGGGCGGGGGGAGTGGTCACTGTCCTGTTTTGTGGAGATTGTGGCGGGGGGGGGGAAGTGGTCACTGTCCTGTTTTGTGGAGATTGTGGGGGGGGCGGGGGGAGTGGTCACTGTCCTGTTTTGTGGAGATTGTGGCGGGGGGGGGGGAAGTGGTCACTGTCCTGTTTTGTGGAGATTGTGGGGGGGGGAAGTGGTCACTGTCCTGTTTTGTGGAGATTGTGGGGGGGTGAAGTGGTCACTGTCCTGTTTTGTGGAGATTGTGGCGGGGGGGGGGGAAGTGGTCACTGTCCTGTTTTGTGGAGATTGTGGGGGGGTGAAGTGGTCACTGTCCTGTTTTGTGGAGATTGTGGGGGGGGGGAAGTGGTCACTGTCCTGTTTTGTGGAGATTGTGGGGGGGGGGAAGTGGTCACTGTCCTGTTTTGTGGAGATTGTGGGGGGGGGGCGGGGGGAGTGGTCACTGTCCTGTTTTGTGGAGATTGTGGGCGGGGGGGGGGAAGTGGTCACTGTCCTGTTTTGTGGAGATTGTGGGGGGGGGAAGTGGTCACTGTCCTGTTTTGTGGAGATTGTGGGGGGGTGAAGTGGTCACTGTCCTGTTTTGTGGAGATTGTGGCGGGGGGGGGGGGAAGTGGTCACTGTCCTGTTTTGTGGAGATTGTGGGGGGGTGAAGTGGTCACTGTCCTGTTTTGTGGAGATTGTGGGGGGGGGGAAGTGGTCACTGTCCTGTTTTGTGGAGATTGTGGGGGGGGGGAAGTGGTCACTGTCCTGTTTTGTGGAGATTGTGGGGGGGGGGCGGGGGGAGTGGTCACTGTCCTGTTTTGTGGAGATTGTGGGCGGGGGGAGTGGTCACTGTCCTGTTTTGTGGAGATTGTGGGGGGGGGAAGTGGTCACTGACCTGTTTTGTGGAGATTGTTGATGGGGGGGGGGTGGGGAGTGGTCACTGTCCTGTTTTGTGGAGATTGTGGGGGGGGGGGGGTGGGGGAAGTGGTCACTGTCCTGTTTTGTGGGGGGGGGGGGGGGGGGAATGGTCACTCCTGTTTTGTGGAGATTGTGGCGGGGGGGGGGGAAGTGGTCACTGTCCTGTTTTGTGGAGATTGTTGGGGGGGGGGGGGAAGTGGTCACTGTCCTGTTTTGTGGAGATTGTTGGGGGTGGGGAAGTGGTCACTGTCCTGTTTTGTGGAGATTGTTGGGGGGGGCGGGGAGTGGTCACTGTCCTGTTTTGTGGAGATTGTGGCGGGGGGGGGTGGGGGAAGTGGTCACTGTCCTGTTTTGTGGAGATTGTGTGGGGTGGGGGGGAAGTGGTCACTGTCCTGTTTTGTGGAGATTGTGTGGGGTGGGGGGGAAGTGGTCAGTGTCCTGTTTTGTGGAGATTGTGTGGGGTGGGGGGGAAGTGGTCAGTGTCCTGTTTTGGGGAGATTGTTGGGGCGATGGGGGGGGGGAAGTGGTCAGTGCCCTGTTTTGGGGAGATTGTTGGGGCGTTGGGGGGGGGGGAAGTGGTCACTGTCCTGTTTTGGGGAGATTGTTGGGGCGATGGGGGGGGGGATGTGGTCACTGTCCTGTTGTGGGGAGATTGTGGGTGGGGGGTCACTGCCCTGTTGTGGGGAGAAGGGGGTCATTGCCTTGTTGTATTGATCAACCAGAGCTTACAGAATATTGAAAGAAGTTCTGTTTTGGGTGCTTAATGATATTTTCAGTTCTTTCTTTGTGAACATTTCAGTGATTTGTTTATTTTTCCCTTTATCTCCTCTTCTTTTTATGTCTTCCCATACTCTCAAAGTTTTTGAGTTGCTCATCCATTTGATCTCTGACCAAACATATATTTATTGGGCCTTTTAGAATTATTTCATTTTTATTGCATCTGTTTTGGACTTTCTTCGAGAAAACAAATCACATTTCAGAGTCTGTTAAAGTTTAGGTTTTAAACAGTGGCTTTGAGGTGTGTGTATGACGTGCTGATGAGATCTGGGATCTGATTGTGTTTCACATGACTTGTGCATCTAGTTTGTCTGAAGAGGCTCATCCCAGACTGGAAAAGTCCAAGGGCTGTGACTTGGGTTTTGCCATCTTAAGGAGTATGTACATGAGGGACCTGAACATAGAGGCACAGGGAAGGAAAATGAGTCCAGTTGTCAAATTGATTAAACCCTCCCCCACAGCACTCGTTAACCTCCACGCCAGGACATTGATTCCAGCTCTGTTGAGTTGCAATCTGTCCATCATGTACACATCTCTCCTGCCCTAGAACTGGTTCCAATGCCCCAAGAATTTGAAGCCTCTTGCACCTTTTCTCCAGTCATGTGTTAACCTGTTTTATCCTACTATTCCTATACTCACTAATATGTGGCGCCAGGAGTAATCCAGAGATTACTACCTATGAAATCCTGCTCTTTAACTTCCTCCCTAGTTCCTAAACCTCTGACAGCAGGGTCTCAACCCTTTTTCTTTCTAATGTCATTGGTTCCAATATGCAGTCATAGTTCTAGCTGTTCCCCTTTCCCCATTGTCTTCTCATCCCAAATATCCAGGAAGGAATTCTTTTCCCCAACTCTCCACCTCCAAAAGCTTGCGTAATTGTGTTTTTTTTCCCTCTAAATAATCACAAGTTGTTCTCATTGAAGTTTGTACCAAGCCAAGGTAAACTAGACTAGAACTAGTTCCGAAGAAGGGTCACTGACCCGAAACGTTAACTCTGCTTCTCTTTCCACAGATGCTGCCAGACCTGCTGAGTGAATCCAGCATTTCTTGTTTTTGTAAACTAGACCATAGTTCAGATGACCCAGAATTTTCAGTCTGTACACCGAGTTGGTTTATCCTTGCTCTTTCTGCACTGAGCACCTACAGTGTAAAGTTATTTTCATCTCCCTGCCTTGGTGTTAATTAGTTGGATTGACCACTTGTTACAGATCCCACCTGATTCTCAGACCGTTTTTAACTGGTGGGCATGATTACTGCCCAGAAGGAAATGGTGAAACTGATCCATTTGGTGTCCATTTTGGCTTGAGTGATTGATCAGGCAACAACAACTGCATTTATATTGCACCTTTATTGTGATATTAGGACAGGTGACCAAAGGCTTGGCCAAAGATGTAGGTTTTAAGGAATGGTGTAAAGAAGGGGAGAGGCAGAGACGTTTAGGGGGGAATTCCAGAGCTTAGCGCCCAACCAGCGGAAGGCTTGACAGCTAATAGTGGAGCAAAGGAAATCAGGGATAGGCAAGAGGTCAGAATTGGAAGAGCGCAGAGATCACGAAGGGTTGTGGGGCTGGAGAGAGAGAGGGGAAAAGCAATGGAAGGATTTGAACACAATTATGTGAATTTTGAAATCGAGGTGTTGCTGGACTGAGAACCAACGTAGGTCAGTAAACACAGGAGTGAGGAGACTTGATGCGAGTTAGAATATGGGCAGCAACTGCTTTGGATGGTCGTTGCCTCGAATACTATTGAACTGCTTTCTTAGAACTTAATCCAGAAATATTACAATCTGTTCAACAGTCAGAATGCTACCAGCCAACTGGTTTAATTGGTACAATTGTTATTTAGGCTACAGGGATTTACAAAATGAGTTAGATAAAATATCAAAGTGAGTGGAACATAGCAGATGAAATTTAATACAAATGTAAGGCCCTGCAAAGAACAGTACAGCACAGGAACAGGCCATTCGGCCCTCCAAGCCTGCGCCGATCTTGATGCCTGCCTAAACTAAAACCTTCTGCACTTCCGGGGTCCATATCCCTCTATTCCCATCCTATTCATGTATTTGTCAGGATGCCTCTTAAACGTCTCTATGGTACCTGCTTCCACCACCTCCCCCGGCAACAACTTCCAGGCACTCACCACCCACTGTGTAAAGAACTTGCCTCACACATCCCCTCTAAACTTTGCCCCTCGCACCTTAAACCTATGTCCCCTAGTAACTGACTCTTCCACCCTGGGAAAAAGCTTCTGACTATCCACTCTGTCCATGCCTCTCATAACTTTGTAAACCTCTATCATGTCACCCCTCCACCTCCGTCGTTCCAGTGAAAACAATCCGAGTTTATCCAACCTCTCCTCATAGCTAATGCCCTCCAGACCAGGCAACATCCTGGTAAACCTCTTCTGTACCCACTCCAAAGCCTCCACCTCCTTCTGATAGTGTTGCGACCAGAATTGCACGCAATGTTCTAAGTGTGGCCTAACTAAAATTCTGTACAGTTGCAGCATGACTTGCCAATTTTTATACGATGCCCCAACCGATGAAGGCAAGCATGCCGTATGCCTTCTTGACTACCTTATCCACCTGCATTGCCACTTTCAGTGACCTGTGGACCTGTACGCCCAGATCTCTCTGCCTGTCAATACTCCTAAGGGTTCTGCCATTTACTGTATACTTCCCATCTGCATTAGACCTTCCAAAATGCATGACCTCACATGTCCAGATTAAACTCCATCTGCCATTTCTCCGCCCAAGTATCGAGGGAAAAATGGGTGACGTCTTGATGAAATAGGATCTGACAAGGAATTTATTTTCTTCTTTCCCGTATTATCCTCTTCGTTTCATTCCTTCCCTTCTCTTCCTCAATGCCAACACAGTGCAGAGTAGCAACAAGTGCAACAGATACGATGTTCCCATTTGAGGGGCCATAAATATAAGATAATCACTATTAAATCCAATAGGGAATTCAGGAGAAACTTCTTTACCCAGAGGGTGATGAGAATGTGAAAATTACTACCACAGGGAGTGGTTGAGGCGAATAGCATAGATTCATTTAACGGCAATTTCGATAACACAAGGGAGAAAGGAATATAAGATTATACTGATTACTCTCCACCATCGTCAAGATGGGTGGTAGTCATAGCTAAAGTATCACTGCAATGTCTTCTCTTCCTACTCTTACACTGTTATCTCTGGTGTCGCCCAAGGATCTGTCCTTGGCTCCTTCCTGTTTCTCATCTGCTGCCCCTTGGAACATCAACTGATGTCAGTTTTCACCTATATACTGACGACACCCAGCTATACCTGACCACCCTCCCACAATTCCTCCACTGTTGCTAAATTGTCAGTCTGCTTATCTGACATCCAGTATTGGATGAGTAGAAATTTCTTCCAATTAAATATTGGGAAAACTGAAGCCATTGTTTCCAGTTCCTCCATCCCTCTCCCTGGGAAATGTCTGAGACTAACTCATTCTATTTGCAACCTCGTTGTCATATTTGACCCCAAGATGAGCTTCCGACCACATACTCACAACATCACTCAATATGCCTATTTCCACCTTCGTAACATTGCCTGATTCCACCTCTGCCTCAGCTTATTCTCTGCTAAAAACCCTCATTCATACCTTTGTCACGTCTCGATTTGACTATTGCAACATACTCCTAGCTGGCCTTTCACATTCTACCCTCCCGTAAACTTGAGGTCATCCAAAACTCAGCTGCCCATATCCTAAGTCACACCAAGTCCTGTTCATCTATCACCCCTGTGCTCGCAGACCTACTTTGGCTCTTGGCCAAGCAGCATCTTGATGTTAAGATTTCTTGTTTTCAAATCCCTCCATGGCCTCGCCTTTCCCTAATCTGTAATCTCCTCCAGTCCGATCATCCTCAGATCTCTGCACTCCTCTAATTCTGGCCTCTTGAGCATCCCGATTTTAATTGCTTCACTATTGGTAGCCATGCCTTCAGCTGATTAGGCCCTAAGCTCTGGAATTTCCTCCCTAAACCGGTTCTGTACCTCCCTTTCTTCCTGTAAGACATCCTTCAAATCTACCTCTTCAAACAACCTTTTGGCCATCTTCTCTAATATCGCCTTACATGGCTCAGTGTCCAATTTTGCTTTAAACCATTCCTGTGAAGCGCCTTGGGACATTTTATTCAGTTAAAGATGATATATGAATGTAAGTTGTTGACAGGATGAGATAAAGCATGGTGGGAGGAGGTTTGTGTGGAGCATAAGAATTGGCATAGATCAGTTGGGCAGAATTGCCTGCTTCTCTGCTCTACATATTGTTATGACCAAGGCGAGAGGAATGCACTGTTTATTCAGTCCCACTTGTCCGTGGGTCATAGCATTTCAGTGAATTTTCCCACCTACCAAAGAATAAAATCCTATTTGTCCCGCTGAATGAAGTACAACAACCAGATATCTTTAAATAACAACAACAACATGAACTGTTTATTAGAAAAAAATAAGTCTTAACCACTGCTGAGATCAATCTATATATATATATATATATGAAAAGCTCATTATTTCCCTATCCCTCATCCGCATGCACGCACACACACACACACACACATATTCACAAAAAAAATTAACTGTGGAAAAAGGGTTTTGGTTTACAGCTGTTTCATATGACTAAAAGGAATAATAAAATAATTCAGTTTGTCATGTTCTGGTAGGAATTCTTTGGTTGGGTGGTGTGTCCCAGAGTCAAATAGTTGGATGCCACTCGAAGTCTCCCCAGGCAAGGTTGATGAACAGTCTGTGATGGGTAGGTGTTCGAGTCAGTTTGACTACAGCAGTTGTCACATAGGTCTTTCAGCAGAGGTGTAGCAGCAGGTCTGCTTAGGACAGACGTAAGCAGCAGCAGTGTAGCAGTAGAAGCTTAGTTAAGGTCCCAGGAGTTCCCAAAACACAGGAGGAAACAGTAACCACACTGGATGCAGGAATTATTCAGAGACAGGAAGCAATAGGAATCTGTCACCTTTCAAATACAGGATTTCTTTTCAAGAGATGCAGGTTTCCTTTACAGAGAGAGGTCTTTTCTGGGTCTTATACTTTGATCTCCAGGCAGGTTAGAAACCAGATTTCAAATGTCTGCTCTTTGTCCAACTCACTGGTTTTTAAAAAGGTCCAAAGTGAGCCGATCACAGTATCTCCCCTGTCATTCAAAGTGTTGCTCTGAGGGTGTCAAAACCCCTGGCTGGCTTCTTTGAAACTGCTTGCTTTTCTTATTCTTGTATGCAAAGTCAACATCCAAAAATGTCAGCCTTTTGCAGATGTCAATGTCCAGTGAAAATCCTTTTTTACAGGTTTTTAAAACACACAGAATTCTAAGATTTTAGTACAAAGAATAAAACCATTCTGACAATATGCATACCGTAGCATAGTGGTTATGTTAGTGGACTAGTAATCTAGAGTCCTTGACCAATGATTCGGAAACATGAGTTCAAATCCCACCATGGCAGCTGGGGAATTTAATTTCAGTTAATGTTTCAGGTCAACTTATTTTATTTTTCCATCTGACAATAGGTCAGCAACCTGAAAATGTTAACTCTCTTTCTCTCTCCACGGATCCTGCCAGACCTGCTGATTATTTCCAGCATTTTCTGTTTTTATTCCTGCAGTGTAGTTGATGCTTAACTGCCCTCTGAAATGGCCTAGCAAGCCATTCAGTTCTATCAAACCGCAATGAAAAGGCCTATTAAGAACAAAACCGGACAGACCACCCAGCATCGACCAAGGCATCAGACATGACAAAGGCACATTCAGCCCAGTCAACCCTGCAAAGTTCTCCTCACTAACCTCTGGAACGTCTGCCAAAATTTGGTGAACTGTCCCACAGACTAGTCAAGCAACAGACTGACACAGTCACACTCACAGAATCAACACAGGTGTTGCTATGGGTACCCACATGGGTTCAAGCTAAGCTTGCCTTTTTGTAGGATATGTGGAACATTCCTTGTTCCAGTCCTACTCGTGCGGGTGGGCGGTGGCCTCCTCCCACACCTCTTTTTCCAGTACATTGATGACTGCATCAGTGCCATTTCCTGCTCTCGCCCTGAACTGGAACACTTCTTCAACTTTGCTTTCAGTTTCCACCCTTCTCTCACCTTCACATGGTCCATCTCCAAATCTTCCTCTCCCTTTTTTGACTTCTCTGTCTCCATTTCTGGGGATAGCCAATGAACAAATATTCACTATAAGCCCAATGACTCTCAGAGCTACCTCGATTACACTTCCTCACACCTTGCTTCCTGTAAGGACTCGATTCCATTATTCCAGTTTCTCTCTATTGCCTTTGTTCTGATGATGCAACGTTACACAACAGCGCTTCTGATATGTCTTCCTTTTTCCTTAACCGAGGATTGCCCCTCACCCACCGTGGTTGATCGGACCTTTGACCACGTGTGTTCTATTTCACACACTTCTGCTGTCACTCCTCCCAGAATCGCAATAGAATTCCCCTCATCCTCATCTTCCACCCTACCAGCCTCCATATTCAAAAGATCATCCTCAGCCATTTCTGCCATCTCCAGTGTGATGCCACCACCAAACACATCTTCTCCTTCCCTACCCTTTCAGCATTCTGAAGGGACCATTCCCTCCACGGCACCCTGGTCCACTCCTCAATCACCCCCAAACTTGTTCCCCTCTCCATGGCACCTGTCCGTGCAAGCTCAGGCGATGCAACAACTACCCTTTTTCCTCCTGTCTCCTCACCGTCCAAGGCCCCAAACACTCCTTCCAGGTTAAGCATTGATTTATGTGTACTTCTTTCAATTTAGTATAGAGTATATGCTGCTCACAGTGCAGTCGCCTCTACATTGGGGAGACCAAACGCAGATTGAGTGACCACTTTGGGTGATCGAACACCTCCGTTCAGTCCGCGTCACCCTGAGCTTCAGGTGGCTTAGCGTTTTAATTGTCCACCTTGCTCCCACTCTGACCTTTCTGTCCTTGACCTCCTGCAGTCTTCCAGTGAAACTCAATGTAAGCTTGACGAACAGCACCTCATCTTTTGATTAGGCACTCTACAGCCTTCTGGCCTTAACATTGAATTCAACAATTTTAGACAGCAATCTCTGCTCCCATTTTGTTTCCTTACTCTTTGCAGTTTTTGGTTTAAGTCTTGCTTTTCTCTCATTCTTGCTTTCAGATGGCAACTGTTCATCATTCTGCCATTCACACCTCCTCTGGACTCATCTTTTGTTTCTGTACTTGTCCCATTATCACTCTCTTTGGCTCTGCACCACCAACCCTTTTGTCATTTAATCTCTCCTGTCTTCCACCCAACAGAGACCTTCCCTTTTGCTCTTTTTCCACCCTCCCCCATTTCACCTACTTAAAACCTATTATATTTCTAACGTTTCCTAGTTCTGATATAAGGTCATTGACCTGAAAGGTTAACTCTGTTTTCTCTTTACAGATGCTGCCTCACCTGCTGAGTATTTCCAGCATTTTCTGTTATTAATCTGTCAGAATCATATCTTTCATCCAATGTCCCAGGCTCCTCTATCACCATCCCAGGGTATGTCACCGGAGCTGACAGTACAGTGGTGTACAGTCAGGAGGGAGTTACCTCGGGAGTCCTCAACATTGATGCCGGACCCCATGACGTCTCATGGCATCAGGTCAAACATGGGCAAAGAAACCCTCTACTGATTATCACCTACTGCCCCCCTCAGCTGATGAATCAGTGCTTCTCCATGTTGAACACCAATTGGAAGAAGCGTTGAGAGTGGCAAGGACACGGAATGTACTCTTGGTGGGGGACTTCAATGTCCATTACCAAGAGTAACTCAGTAGCAGTGCTATTGACCAAGCTGGCCAAGTCCTGAAGGACATAAGGAGAGATGGTGCCGTAGTGGTAATGTCACTGAACTAGTAATCCAGAGATTCAGGCTAATACTCTGGAGACCCAGGTTTAAAAACCATTACAACAACTGGTGGAATTTAAATTCAATAAATTAATAAATTCAATTAATTAATGAAAATCTAGAATTGAAACCTAGTCAGCAATGTTGACCATGAATCTACCTCCGATTGCAGTAAAAACCCATCTGGTTCGCTAACGGGAACCTGTCCTTAACTGGCCTGGCTAATAGGGACTGCAATGTGGTTGACTCTTAACTCCCCTCTGAAATAGCCTAGCAAGCCACTGAATTATATAAAGCCACTACACAAAAGTTTAAAAGGAATGAAACTGGGCGGCACACCCGGCATCGACCTAGGCGCCAGAAACGGCAACAGCAAACCCAGCCCTAACAATCCTGCAAAGTCCTCTTACTAACATCTGGGGGCTTGTGTCAAAATTGGGAGAGCTGTCCCACAGACTAGTCATGTAACAGGCTGTATAACAATCTGTAACTTCACGGCCTGGCATATGCCTCACTCCACCATTACCATGAAGTCAGGGGACCAACCCTGGTTCAATGAGGAGTGCAGGACAGCATGCCTGGAGCAGTAGCAGGCATACCTAAAAATGAGGTGCCAACCTGGTGAAGCTACAACACAGGACTACTTGTATGCCAAACAGCGGAAGCAGCATGCAATAAACAAAGCTAAGCAATCGCAGAACCAACAGATCAAATCAAAACTCTGCAGTCGTGCCTTATCTAGTCGTGAATGGTGGTGGCAGTTAAACAACTAACAGGAGGAAGAGGAGGCTGCACAAATATCCCCATCCTCAATGATGGTGGAGCCCAAGACATCAATGCAGAAGACAAGGCTGAAGCATTTGCACCCATCTTCAGCCAGAAGTGCTAGTGGACGATCTATCTTGGCCCCCTCAGCATCGCAGATGCCAGTCTTCAGCCAATCCATTCACTGCACGTGATATCAAGAAACGGCTGAAGGTGCTGGATTTTGCAAAGGCTATGGGTCCTGACAACATCCTGACTGAGGTACTGAAGACTTGTGCTCCAGAACTAGCTGTGACCCGAGCCAAGCTGTTCCAGTACAGCCACAACACTGGCAGCTACCCAACAGTGTGGAAAATTGTCCAGGTGTGTCCTATCCACAAAAAGCAGGACAAATCAAATCCAACCAATTACCGCCCCATTAGTCTACCAGCAAAGTGATGGAAGTTGTCGTCAACAGTTCTTTCAAGCGCCACTTACACAGCAATAACTTGCTCACCGATGCTCAATTTGGGTTCTGCCGGGGCCACTCAGCTCCCCACCCCATCACAGCATTGGTCCGAACATGGACAAAAGAGCTGAACTCCAGAGCTGAAGTGAGAATGATTGCCCTGGATATCAAAGCAACATTTGACCGAGTGCAGCATCAAGGGACCCGAGTCAAATTGAAGTCAATGCGAATCAACGGGAAAAACTCTCCAGTAGTTGGAATCCTACCCAACACAAAAGAAGATGGTTGTGGTTGTTGGAGGTCAATCATCTCAGCCCCAGGACATCGCTGCAGGAGTTCCTCAGGGTAGTGTCCTAGGCCCAACTATCTTTAGCTGCGTCATCAATGACCTTCCCTCCATCATAAGGTCAGAAGTGGGGATGTCCGTTGATGATTGTACAATTTTCAGCATCATTCACAGCTCCTCAGATACTGAAGCAGTTCGTGCCCATTTGCTGCAAGAACTGGACAACATTCTGGCTTGGACTGTTAAGTGGTAAGTAGCATTTGTGCCCCACTAGTGTCAGGCAATGACAATCTCCAACAAGAGAGAATCTAACCATCTCCCCTTGACATTCAATAGCATTACCATCGCTGAATCCCCCACTATCAACATGTTGGGGTTTGCCATTGATCAGAAACTGAACTGGAGCAGCCACATAAATAATGTGGCTACAAGAGCAGGTCACAGGCTGGGAATTGTGCAGCGAGTAAACCAAATCCTGACTCCCCAAAGCCTGTCCACCATCTACAAGGCACAAGTCAGGTGTGTGATGGAATACTCTCCACTTGCCTGGATGGGGGCAGCTCCAACAACGCTCAAGAAGCTCGACACCATCCAGGACAAAGCAGCCCGCTTGATTGGCACCCCATCCACCACCGACGCACAGTGGCAGCAGTGTGTACCATATGATCAGTAATCATTGTACCATAAGGTTTAGGTTGGTTATGGAAAAGGACAAAGAACAATCTAGAGTAAGAATAATTAACTGGGGGAAAGCCAACTTTATTGGGGTAAGAATGGATCTGGGCCGAATAAATGGGAATCAAAGGTTGACAGGAAAAAGTAGCTGAACAGTGGGCTACCTTCAAAGAAGAGAGTTCGGGCACAGTCAAGGTTGAAGGAGAAAGGTTGTGCAAATCCAGAGCTTCCTGGATGACAAAAGAGATGGAGATGAAGAAAAAATGTGCTTCTGGCAGTTGTCAGGTGGATAATACAATGGAGAACCAGGCTGAATATAGAAGGTTCAGAGGAGAAGTGAAAAGGCAAATAAGAGAAGCAAAGAAAAAGTATGAAAAGAGACTGGCAGCTAACATAAAAGGGAATCCCAAAGTCCTCTATAGGCATATAAATAGTAAAAGGGTGGTAAAAGGAGGAGTGGGGCCGATTAGGGACCAAAAGGGGGATTTACGCATGGAGGCAGGGGAATAGCTGAGGTATTAAATGTATACTTTGCATCTGTCTTTACCAAGGAAGAAGATGCTACCCAGGCCATGGTGAAAGAGGAGGTAATTAATACACTAGAAAGATCTAAAATTGATGAGGAGGCATTAGATAGGCTGTCTATACTTAAAGTTGATAAAGCACCAGGACCGGATGAGATGCATTCAAGAATACTGAGGTAAAAGAGAGTGGAAATTGTAGAGGCACTGGCCAAAATTTTCCAGTCTTCCTCAGACTCGGGTGGTGCCAGCGGACTGGAGAATTGCAAATGTTACACCCTTGTTCAAACGAAGCATGCATAGATCAGCCCAGCAACTACAGGCCAGTCAATTTAATTTTGGTGGTGGGGAAACTTCTAGAAACAGAGAGTCGGGATCAAATTGATAGTCACATGTACAAATGCGCATTAATTAAGGAAAGCCAGCATGGATTTGTTAAGAAAAAATCATGGTTAACTAACTTGCTGGATTTTTTTGAAGCGGTAACAGAGGATTTATGAGGGCAATGCTGTTGATATGGTGTACATGATCTTCCAAAAGGCATTTGATACAGTGCTACACAACAGATTGTGAGCAAAATTATAGCTCATGGAATAAAGGGACAGTAGCAACATGGATCTGGAATTGGCTGAGTGATAGGAAATAGATAGTGGTTAATGGATGTTTTTCAGGTTGGAGGAAGGTTTGTAATATAGTTCGCCAGTGGTCAGCGTTGGGACCCTTGCTTTTTCTGATATATATTAATGACCTAGACCTTGGTGTAAAGGGCACAATTTCAAAATTTGCAGGTGATACGAAACATTGTGAACTGTGAGGAGGATAGTGTGAACCTTCAAAAGGACATAGACAGGTTGGTGAAATGGACGGACAAGTGGCAGATGAAGTTCAGTACAGAGAAATATGAAATGATTCATTTGGTCGGAAGAACATGGAGAGACAGTGGCGCAGTGGTTAGCACCGCAGCCTCACAGCTCCAGAGACCCGGGTTCGATTCGAGGTACTGCCTGTGCGGAGTTTGCAAGTTCTCCCTGTGACTGCGTGGGTTTTCGCCGGGTGCTCCGGTTTCCTCCCACAGCCAAAAGACTTGCAGGTGATAGGTAAATTGACCGTTGTAAATTGCCCCTAGTGTAGATAGGTGGTAGGGAATATGGGATTACTGTAGGGTTAGTATAAAATGGGTGGTTGTTGGTCGGCACAGACTTGGTGGGCCGAAGGGCCTGTTTCAGTGCTGTATCTCTAAATAAAATGTTAGAACTCTAAAGGGAGAACTGGGTGTATATGTGCATAAGTCATTGAAGATGGCAGGACAGGTTGAGAGAGCTGTTAATAAAGCATACAGTGTCCTAGGCTTTATTAATAGGGGCATAGAGTACAAGAGGAAAGGACGTTATGTTCAACTTGTATAAGACACTAGTTCAGCCTCAGCTGGAGTATTGCATCCAGCTCTGAGTGCTGCACTTTCGGAAAGATGTGAAGGCATTGGAGCAAGTACAGAAAAGATTCATGAGAATGGTTCCAGGAATGAGGAACTTCAGGTATGAAGATAGATTGAAGAATTTGGAACTGCTTTCCTTGGGGAAGAGAAGACTGAAAGATTTGATAGAGGTATTCAAAATCATGAAGGATCTGGACAGAGTGGACAGGAAAAACTGTTCCCACTCGTGAAAGGATCGAGAACGAGAGGGCACAGATTTAAAGTGATTGATAAAAGAAGAAAAAGCGACATGAGGAAAAACCTCTTCACAAGGCAAGTGGTTAAGGTCTGGAATGCACTGCTTGAGAGTGTGATGGAGGCAGGTTCAATCAAGGCATTCAAAAGAAAATTAGACTGTTATATGAAAAGAAAGAATGTGCAGGGTTATGGGGAGAAGGCGTGGGAATGGCATTAGGTGAATTGGTCATTCAGAGAGCCGGTGCAGACACGATGGGCTGAGTGTCGCCTTCTGTGCTATGGCAATTCTGTGATTCTGTGATCTACAAGATGCACTGCAGCAACTCACCACGTCTCCTCCGACAGCATCTTTCAAACTCTCTTACACCTAGAAGGATAAGGGCAGCAGACGCATGGGAACACCACCACCTGCAAGTTCCTCTCCAAGTCACGCACCATCTGACTTGGAACTATATCGCCGTTCCTTCACTGTCGCTGTCCAAGTTCCTGGAACTCCCTCACTAACAGCACTGTGGATGTACCTGCACCAGATGACTGCAGTGGTTCAGCTCACCTCCACCTTCTCAAGGGAAATTGGGGATGGGCAACAAATACTGGCCTAGCCAGTGACACAAATGTCCCATGAAAGAAATAAAAAAAAATCTTCCAGACTGGGTCTGCGGCAAGTGGTGCAGAAACCAACAAGAGGGAAAACGGTAAAACTTACTTGACCTTGCCCTCACTAATCTACCTTTTGTAGATGCATCTATCCATGACATTATTGGTAGGAGGGTCTGTCTTCACACTTAAAATATTGAATTCATATTTTGTAGAAACATCAAGCAGCATAGCAATAAATTACTGCTCAGTATCCATAGCACCTTCATTAACTTCACAGATTTTAAAAATTAGTAAATCTCCTGGGTCCAATGTCGTATCTCCTACAAGACAAGGAAGAATTACAGGTGATTGTCATTAAGCAATCGTTTCTCAGTGACAAATGTTCTGCTGGATGGGAATGAAACTGGATGGACCACCCGGCATCGACCTAGGCACCAGAGGCGACAATAGCAAACCCAGCCCTCTTGACTCTGCAAAATCCTCCTTACGAACATCTGGGGACTTGTGCCAAATTTGGGAGAGCTGTCCCACAGACTTGTTAAACACTAGCCTGACATAGTCATACTCACGGAATCATATCTTGCAGACAATGTCCCAGACGCTACCATCAGCATCCCTGGGTATGTCCTGTCCCACCGGCAGGACAGACCCACCAGAGGTGGTGGCACAGTGGTATACAGTCAGGAGGGAGTTACCTTGGGAGTCCTCAACATTGATGCTGGACTCCAGAAGTCTCATGGCATCAGCTCAAACATGGGCAGGGAAACCTCCTTCTGATTACCATCTTCCGTCACCCCGACCCCCTCGGCTGATGAATGTTATGACCAGATGAGAAAGAGGTCTAGGATTCCCTTTCACCTTTCACCTGGTCTTACTGTAACAGGATTTTATTTTTAAACACACTGTTTTGAGCTCCTCCTTGGTGAATCCTTTTTCACCGCTTTCCAATTATAACGCAAAGAAACCAGCACAACAGGTTTACTCAGGTTTAAAGAAGAAAAGTGAAATTTTATTAAACTGAAACTCTAATTCGGTTAACACCTACACGCCACGCGTACGCGATACACACATGCAGATAGGGACAGAAAGAGCAGAAGAAAAATAAAGTGAGAAAGTTTGAAGCAATCTCTGAAGAGGGTTTTTTATTACTGTTCTTCGAGCCTACTGTAGAGTCCTTGATTGTAGGTAGATCTTGCTTTTCGTTGGAGCCCAGTATTCTTTGTAATCCTTGTTCTCTGTGGAGACTTTCCTCTCTTGGGATTCATGCGTCTTCAGTGGATCTTGAAGTTCCGTGAGAAATAGATGGGAGCAGACAGACAGGGGAGGAGGTCTGCTTTATTCCAGGAACATACAGCTTTCTGCAGACTCTCGATTCAAACTGTACAATTCAAAAAAAACCCAGACTGCCAAGCAGATTAGTCATGTGACTAACTGGTTTGAGCACGTCTCTTTGTGGATTGTATTAGAGCAGGGGATAGCTCCTTTGTTTCAAACACACTCTGTTAATATGCAAAAATGTCTTTCCAGCCAGGGACCTGGCAACCCCTTGTCACAGGCCTTCTCTTCTTCCTAGCAACAATTTGAAATTTAATATCCGTGTGGCAAAATTAATAATGCCTCATCCTTGGCCATTGGGGACCTGCATGATATGAATCAGTGCTTTACCATGTTGAACATCATTTGGAAGAAGCAAGGGCACAAAAAGCACTCTGGGTGGGGGACTTCAACGTTCACCACCAAGAGTGGCTCGGAAGCACCACTACTGACTGAGCTGGCCAAGTTCGAAAGGACATAGCTGTTAGACTGGGTCTGCGGCAGGTGGTGAGGGAACCAACAAGAGGGAAAAATATACTTGATCTCGTCTTCACCTATCTGCCTGTCACAGATGCATCTGTCCATGACAGTATTGGTAGGAGTGACCACCGCACAGTCCTTGTGGAGACGCAGTCCCGTCTTCAGACTGAGGGTACCCACCATCGTGTTGTGTGGCACTACCACCGTGCTAAATGGGATAGATTTCGAACAGATCTGGCAACTCAAAACTGGGCATCCATGAGGCACTGTGGGCCATCAGCAGCAACAGCAGCAGAATTGTATTTAACCACAATCTGTAACCTCATGGCCCAGCATATCTCCCACTCTATATTACCATCAAGCCAGGGGACTAACCCTGGTTCAGTGAAGAGTGCAGGGGGGCATGCCAGGAGCCGCACCAGGAATACCTAAAAAATGAGGTGTCAGCCTGGTGAAGCTGCAACACAGAACTACTTGCATGCCAAACAGCAGAAACAGCATGCAATAGACAAGGCTAAGCGATCCCACAACTAACGGATCAGATCTAAGCTCTGCAGTCCTGCCACATCCAGTCATGAGTGGTGGTGGACAATTAAAGAACTGACAGGAGGAGGAGGCTCCACCAATGTCCCCATCCTCTGCAATGGGGGAACCCAGCACATCAGTGCAAAAGACAAGGCTGAAGCATTTGCATCCATCTTCAGCCAGAAGTGCCAAGTGGATGATTCAACTCTGCCTCCTCCTGAGGTCCCCAGCATCACAGATACCAGTCTTCAGACAATCCGTTCACACCACGTGATATCAAGAAATGACTGAAGGCACTGGATACTGCAAAGGCTAAGGACCCTGACAACGTTTCGGCAATAGTACTGAAGATTTATGCTGCAGAACCAGCCGCGCCCCTAGCCAAGTTGTTCCAGTACAGCTACAACACTAGCATCTACCCAGCAATGTGGAAGATTTCCCGGGTATGTCCTGTACACGAAAAGCAGGACAAATCCAATTCGGCCAATTACCGCCCGATCAGTCTACTCCCGATCATCAACAAAGTGCTGAAAGGGGTTGTCGACAATGCTATCAAGCGGCACTTGCTCAGCAATAACCTGCTCACTGACGCTCAGTTTGGGTTCCGCCAGGGCCACTCAGCTCCTAACCTCATTACAGCCTTGCTCCAAACATGGACAAAAGAGCTGAACTCAAGAGGTGAGGTGCGAGTGACTGCCCTTGACATCAAGTCAGCATTTGACCGAGTATGGCATTAAGGAGCCCTAGAAAAACCGGAGTCAATGGGAATCAGGGGAAACTCGCCACTGGTTGGAGTCATACCTAGCACAAAGGAAGATGGTTCTGGTAGATGGAGATAAATCATCTATGTCCCAGGACATCACTGCAGGAGTTCCTCAGGGTAGTGTCCTAGGACCAACCATCTTCAGCTGCTTCATCAATGACCTTCCTTCAATCATAAGGTCAGAAGTGGGGATGTTCACTGATGATTCCACAATGTTCACTATTCACGACTCCTCCGATACTGAAGCAGCCCATGTCCATATGCAGCAAGACCTGGACAACATCCAGGCTTGGGCTGATAAATGGCAAGTAATATTCGTGCCACACAAGTGGCAGACAATGATCATCTCAAGCAAAAGAGAATCTAACCATCTCCCCTTGACATTCAATGGCATTACTGTCGCTGAATCCCCCACTATCTACATCCTGGGGTCACCATTGACCAGAAACTGAAATGGACCAGCCACATAAATGCTGTGGCTTCAAGAGCAGGTCAAAGGCTAGGAATTCTTGCAGCGAGTAACTCCCCACCTGTCTCCCCAGTGCCTATCCACCATCTACAAGGCACAAGTCAGGAGTGTGATGGAATACTCTCCACTTGCCTGGATGGGTGCAGCTCCAACAAAATCAAGAAGCTCGACACCATCCAGGACAAAGCAGCTTGCTTGATTGGCACCCCATCCACTTCCTTCAACATTGACTCCCTCCGTCATCGACGCACCGTTGCAGCAGTGTGATACCATCTACAAGATGCACTGCAGCAACTGACCAAGTCTACTTCGACAGCTCCTTCCAAACCTGCAACCTCTACCACCTAGAAGGACAGGGCAGCAGATGCATCGGAACACCACCATCTGTAAGTTCTCCTCCAAGCCACACACCATCCTGACTTGGACCTATATCGCTGTTCCTTCACTGTCGCTGGGTCAAAATCCAGGAACTCCCTTCCTAATAGCACTACACCCCAAGGACTGCAGCAGTTCAAAAAGGCAGCTCAGCATCACCTTCTCAAGGGCAGTTAGGGATGGGCAATAAATGGTGGCCTCGACAGCGATGCCCACAACCCCCAAAATAATAAAAAAAAAAGTAAATATGCTACATATATATTTTAAAACAAGTGGGGGTAAATCTGACTCCGGGCTGACAATCATGGGTAAAATAATGGAAACTGTTCTAATAAGACGAGAGGACTGTCTGTGGCACAACTTGGTCAGATTGTGAGCATGGATTTGGAGGAAAATGCTGTCTGACAAAAATTTTTGAAGGAAGTAGATTGCGGGACTAAGTTCAATATAGTTTATTTAGATATTCGGAGAGTTTTTGACAAGTTTCCACATGAAAAACTTTGAATTAACTTAAAAGCAGGGCGGAACATGGGACAAGATGAGCTCGTTAAAAATTGGAAAGCCAATACGTATGATCAGGGATGCACTGCCTGAAAGGGTGGTGGAAGTGTATTCAGTAACAACTTTCAAAAGCAAATTGAATATGTACTTGAAAAGGAAGGAATTGCCTCTCCATTGGTTAGTGGGACTAATTTGATAGATCGTTCAAAGGCACGCCAGGTCTCCAACATGATGGACCAATTGGCTTCCTTCTTTGCTGTATGTTGAATGATAATGCATTTTGGGAGGACAAACAAGGCAAGGGAATACACAATGAATGGCAGGATGCTGAGAAATGATTATGATTAGATTAGAGATACAGCACTGGAACAGGCCCTTCGGCCCACCGAGTCTGTGCCGAACATCAACCACCCATTTATACTAATCCTGCACTAATCCCATATTCCTACCAAACATCCCCACCTGTCCCTATATTTCCCTACCACCTACCTATACTAGTGACAATTTATAATGGCCAATTTACCTATCAACCTGCAAGTCTTTTGGCTTGTGGGAGGAACCCGGAGCACCCGGAGAAAACCCACGCAGACACAGGGAGAACTTGCAAACTCCACACAGGCAGTACCCGGAATCGAACCCAGGTCCCTGGAGCTGTGAGGCTGCGGTGCTAACCACTGCGCCACTGTGCCGCCCATAGAGGAGCAGGGGGACCTTGGAGTGTCTGTGTCAGATCTCTGAAGGTAGCAGGACAGGTCGAGAAGGTGGTTAAGAAGACATGTATAGGGTACTTTCCTTGATGAGCCAAGGCATAGAATATAAGAGCAGGGAGGCTATGCTAGAACTGTATAAAATACTAGTTAGCTCACAGCTAGAGTACTGAGTACAGTTCTGATCACTGCATTACAGGAAGGATATGATCTCACGAGAGAGGGTGCAGAGGAGATTTGTGAGGATGAAGCCAGGAATGGAGAGTTTTAGCTGAGTGTCTTGCAGGCCCCCACCTGCCAAGAATGAGGCACATTGGTTTTGTCATATGAACATTGATTTTGAACTGTTGCTGGAGTGAGGAAATGACTTGTTGAACAGATCAGCTGTGACCGGAAAAAACATTAGCATGCTAACAAATGGTGTTTATGTAGACAAAGGCCCATTCCCTGACACATTCAACCCACAATGGATGTTGATCACCGGACAGTGAGGGGGTGGGGAAGCGCATTCCAGTGCCTACTGGGGTGATGCAATCCACAGGGGTCAGGACTGGTTAGACCAGCTGGTCCAATGACTAACTGGCTGTTCCAGGGTTTTTTGAACTCGTCACAGAAAGTTTGAACTCAGGAAGGCTGTTTGCTCCTGGAATGTAAAGAACTCTCCTGGTTGGCTTGCCACAGCCTCTCCTGTCTGCTCCCATCTCTTTCTCACGGAACTCCAAATCCATTGAAGACACATGAACTCCAAGAGAGAAAAGTCTCCTACAGCGAACAAGGTTTAAGAAGAATATTGGGCCCCAACGAAAAGCAAGATCTACCTACAATCAACCCTCTTCAGAGATTGCCTCAAACTTTTCCACTTTATTTCTTCTGCCCTGTTCTGTCTCTATCTGCATGTGTGTATCGCGTATGCATGCTTGCGTGGGAGCGTCGTGTATCCGTAGGCGTTAACTGAATTAGAGTTTAAGTTTAATAAATTTCAACCTTTCTTCTTTAAACCTAAGAAAACCTGTTTATGCTGGTTTCTTTGCTTTATAATTGGAAAGTGGTGAACAAGGATTCACCGAGGAGGAGCTAAAAACTTGGTGCGTTTAAAATTAAACCCTGTTACAGGTAAGACCAGGTGAACGCTGAGAGGAAACCCTGGACACCTTACTCCCGGTGGTCATAGGAGCATAACATGAGGAAAGATTTGATGGACTGGGATTGTTTACTTTGGAACAGAGAATGCTGATGGGAGATTTAATTGAGGTGTATAAAATTATGAAGGGCCTAGATAGAGTGAATAGGAAGGATCTATTTCCTGTAACAGATCAATAAACAAGGGGCATAGATTTAAAGTAGCTGGCAGAAGGATTAGAGGGGAGTTGGGTGGTGGGGGTCTGAAACTCACTGCCTGAAAGGATGGTAGAGGCAGGAACCCTCATTGCATTGAAAAAAAAACTTGGATATGCATCTGAAGAAGAGCTGGAATGTGAGATTAGGCTGCATAGGCTTTTTTGGCTGGCACAGGCATGATGGGCTGAATGACCACCTGCTGTGCTGTAAATTGATCAGATTCTATGACTCTTTCCTGTGATACTCAAGATATGTTTTCAGAATGGTGGAAAGATGTCTGTGAAGCCCCAGAGCAGTCACTGATTAAACCCCTAGGATTTCTAATGTGCATTTATAATCCACGCTACTATGTCAAATTTGTAGAAAACGCTAAAATGGAAGAAGTAACAGGGACAGTTAAGAGGCGCTGCAATTTAAGCTTTTCCAAGTATCTTTTACAGGTGTTCAAAGTAAAATTAAAGATCTATTCGTAAGCAGAAGCTTCTTTTGGGATGAAGTAATAAAGTAACAGGTCTAACATATCACTGGGTGAATAGCAAGCCTTTTTATGTTGGAGGTTTGCATCAAAGATAGCATGTGCTACCACGAAGGACCAGATTTACACAGTCAGTCAATAGATGGAAATTCTAGCCCCCTTCCAACTTACACTCTCTGCATTGGCAGAAAACACTATGTTGTCTGACGTTCTAGCTCGAGTGTAAAATCTGCAACTCCAACTTAATGGAAGTAAGATTATACAGAAACAATAGTGAATTAGCAGATAAATGTAACAAAGTTTATCGTCAACTTTACAGCATCAGTCCATAAAAATTAAATATTCTGATACTGTGAGCTGTGCTCTGAAATAGGTTTTGATCAGTTCTCCACATTGAAATGCCTTAACTGAAAACGGAATCTCATGGATTCATCATTGTCCCTGATTTGTATCGAGGTACAATCAGTAAGGAAACTGAACAACATGAACACCAGCTTGGATATGTATCTCTTTGCTTTGATGTCCAAGCTCTGTAAAAGAAGATAAATAAATAAAATTCAGCCAGTGAATCAAAACTAGCTCCTTTGAATGACTTATTTTAGTGGCAGTCTAGAGACTAATGTAAACTTCAGGAAGAATGACTTGCATTTATATGGCAACTTTCACAGCCTCAGGAGGCCCCAAAGCACTTTACAACCAATGAATTATTTTTTAAAGTATAGTCACTGATGTGATGCAGGAAATGTGGCAGCCAATTTGCACACAGCAAGGTCTCACAAACTGCAATATAATGATCTGTTTTCATATTGGTTGAGGGATAAATATTGTTCAGGATACCAGGAAGAACACTCCTGCTCTTCAAAATTGTGCCATGGAATCATTTACATCCACCTGTGAGGGCAGAGGTGGCCTTGGTTTAACGTATCATCAGAAAGATGCCATCTGTGAAAGTGCAGAACTCTCTCAGTACTGGCACTGGAGTGTCAGCTTGGATTACGTGCTGAAGTCTGTGGAGTGGGACTTGAACCTGCAACCTTCCGACTCAGAGGCGAGAGTGCTACCTGAGCTGACACTATAATAGTGCCCAGTCAAACAACGTTTGACGTCATTGATTCAGACTCAGTCTGAAGCTCATGTATTGTAATGGAATTAAATTCCCCTTAGAGAAAACAATTGTTCGTAAGGGGCTTAAAACAGCACAACAAATATGCTCATGTGATCCTCACTCAGCAATACACAAGAGTAGACTAAATCCCTCTCAGCAAAGAAACTATTCTAGATTGTTACAATACCTGGCCTAGCAGAAAATTGCTATAACTTGAAATTGGTTGGGTGCTGGGCCTGTCACTAAAGGATGCAGCAAAAGATTTGCAGGGGGATTTGGATCACATATGGACTCGAACAAACAGATGGCAGATGGAATTTAGCATTATTAAATGTAAAGCAGTGCACCTGAGAAATGGCATTGTAAGGATACAGCGAATGGAATCGAAGAAGCAGAGGGAGATTGGAAAGGAATTTGGGTCTGAGAGACTCCTCACATTAATGTCTAGAAAATGTATGAAAAATGTTAAGACAACTCATGGAATGCTGGATATATAATCAGAACAGTAGATTGAGTTTTCAGAGGTCGCACTAAGACTTTGCAATGTACTGCTCAGACTACGCTTGGAGTGCTTTGCCTGGATGAGTGCAGCTCCAATAACACATAAGAAGCTCGACACCACCCGTTTCAAATCAGTCTGCTTGATCTGCGCCCCCATCCACCACCGATGCATAGTGGCAGCAGTGTATACCACCTACAAGATGCACTTCAGCATCTCACCAAGGCTCCTTCAATGGCACCTTCAAACCCGTGACCTCTACCACCTAGAAGAACAAGGGCAGCAGGCGCATGGGAATAGTAGCACCTGCAAGTTCCCCTCCAAGCCTCACACCATCCTGACTTCAAACTATATCGCCATTTCTTCATCGTTGCTGGGCCAAATTCCTGGAACATACTTCCTGACAACCCTGTGGCAGCACTGTCACCACATCGACTGCAGCATTTCAAGAAGACAGCTGACCACCACTTTCACGAGGGCAGTTAGGCTTGGATAATAAATACATTGGCCTTGCCGTGAATGAATAAATAAAATTTAAAAATGTTCAGTTCTAGTCAGCATTGAAAGATTTGTGTGTATTGTAGAGGGTGCAAAGAAGAGCAATGAAGAGGTTGAAGGAAGATTTAGACAGGCTGAAGCACTGTGATTCTTGATAAAGGCATCAGACTGGAGTTTTTTTTTAGAACATTACAGCGCAGTACAGGCCCTTCGGCCCTCGATGTTGCGCCAACCTGTGAAACCATCTGACCTACACTATTCCATTTTCATCCATATGTCTATCCAATGACCACTTAAATGCCCTTAAAGTTGGCGAGTCTACTACTGTTGCAGGCAGGGCGTTCCATGCCCCTACTACTCTCTGAGTAAAGAAACTACCTCTGACATCTGTCCTATATCTTTCACCCCTCAACTTAAAGCTATGTCCCCTCGTGTTTGCCATCACCATCCGAGGAAAAAGACTCTCACTATCTAACCCTCTGATTATCTTATATGTCTCTATTAAGTCACCTCTCCTCCTCCTTCTCTCCAATGAAAACAACCTCAAGTCCCTCAGCCTTTCCTCGTAAGACCTTCCCTCCATACGAGGCAACATCCTAGTAAATCTCCTCTGCACCCTTTCCAAAGCTTCCACATCCTTCCTATAATGCACATGCACATGCATCAAATAGGGTAAATCCAGAACTTTACTTCAGATTGTCAGAAAAATTGGAATGAAAGTTAAATTGACGAAAGAAGATATATTAGGTAGACCTTTACTTTAAAAGGAACATATTTGGAACAAGCTCGATATTAGATAAAATCCTTAGGTACTGGCTTTTCAAAGATACCAGTCTTCAGTGTAAACTGCCGATTGCAATCTTTTCATTGTAACTATCTCATTTGCTGTTTGTGGGATTTTGCTATGTGTACAGTTGTCTACATAATAGTATTTACTTGGAAGTAACTAATTATCTGTAAGGGGCTTTAGGATATCCTGATGTTATGCTTAAGGTCGTCTGATTCTTGTAAGAGGCCTTTGTGGTTTGTAAGAGGGTGGTTTATTCCCAGGACTGTCAGGCAGAATGCGTAGAAGTTATTGTATTTACATTAAGGAAGACCACTTACTGAGATGGGATAGCATCACACATCTTTAATTTATTTTATTATTTTTCAATGTGTCAGCCGGCTCATTGGGCAGCATTCTCACCTCTGAGTCAGAAGTCCATGGGTTCAAGTCCCCACTCCAGAGCCCAGAGCATATAATCCAGGCTGACACTCCCAGTATGGACATAGAAGATTTCACAGCAGAGGGGAATTCTCCATGCTGTCCAGGCCAATAGTTATCCTTCAACCAACATCATTGAAACAGATTATCTGGTCACACCAATGGTCCCACAAACAGCAATGAAATAAACGAACAGATAATCTATCTCAGGTGTTCTTTGAAGGATAAGTATTGGCCAGGACACTGCCTTTTTCATCTTCTGACCATCGACGTGCACTTCCATGTCTTCCTTCACGCTTTCATGCTCTTCCTCATACTGTTGTAGTCTCTGGGCAGCTGATGTTCAGGCCCTCTTCTTTTCTCTCTATTCCCCACTTTATAACTTGCAAATGGCATGTAATTGTAAGAAGAAAGAATTTGCATTTATAAAGCACTTTTCATGAAGTGCAATCACATGTTTTACAGGCAATTCATACACAGCAAGATTCCACAAATTGCAACTGAGATGAATGAGTAGTTAGTCTGTTTATTTAGTGATATTGTTTGAGAGAAGAACATTAGGCGTTTGTAAAGCCCCCTCCTCCTCTATGAATAATACTAGGGGTCTTTATATCTGTATGATATAAATCTGTATGAACAGACAGGTTCATTGAAAAGACATTATCTATGACATCACAGCACTTAGTACATAGGAACAGGAGGATGCCATTCAGTCCCTCAAGCCTGATCCACCATTCAATGAGTTTATGATGATTTGTACCTCCGCTCCATTTACCCACTTTCCCTCCATATCTCGTGATACCCTTACCTAATATCTATCGATCTCTGTCTTGAAAGCTCCATTTGACCCCAGCTTCCATGGCCTTTGGAGAATGGAATTCCAGATGTACACTTCCCTTTGTGTGCAAAAAATTGCTTTCTAATTGCCCAATTCTGAATAGCCTGGCTCTAATTTTATGTTCCTTTGTCATTGATTTCCCCATCATTGGAAATAGTTCCTTCCTATTAATCCCATCAAATCCTTTTAACATTTTAAGCTACTTGATCAGATCACCCGTCAGCACTGCACTGAAGTGTCAGCCTGGAGTAAGTGCGCTCAAGATCTAGAACAGGTCTTGAACCGACAATTTTCTGACTCAGTGGAGCAGAGTGCTGCCTGAGTCAGACTGACTCTCATTGAACGGAACGAGTGACCAGCTGCATCTCTGCTGGACTTGGAGCTGTCCTGCTTTTACCTTTTAACATTGTGCAAATCTTTAATGATAGGTTGGTTTCTTAAAAAATAAACTTGTTTCAGAAGGTCAAGCAAGCAAAGCAAAATAGAGATTTTGATCTACTTCAAATAAACCTGCCCTGTTGGATCCAATTAGGCCATCTGTTATAGTCTGGTGATGACAAGTCTTTAGTGTTTGCTGATTGGCCATGAAGCAATCCTGTTTTTAGGTAATGAGCTGCATTTTATGAGGTCCAATAAGATAATGCGTTGAGTATGTATAATATCCTGCAGCATTTGACTCCTTGCACTTTTATTGCTGCTGTGAAATACAGTGGGGTTTTTCTTAATGCACCTAATTCACTAGTGCTTATTGA
This sequence comes from Heterodontus francisci, assembly GCF_036365525.1. Taxonomy (NCBI): domain Eukaryota; kingdom Metazoa; phylum Chordata; class Chondrichthyes; order Heterodontiformes; family Heterodontidae; genus Heterodontus; species Heterodontus francisci. The sequence continues at coordinate 118,256,250 of NC_090380.1, read as the reverse complement.
ACATATTTCATTCGACTTTGTTGGGATGCATTCAACAATTTTATTCTTGTACCTGCAATAACACGCACACTTGCTGTCTCTTAAATCATCGCAGTTTTAAATTTTGCCTCCATGTAAACGACAGTTCCTCTAAAACTCTGCTGCCCGTATTCGAACACCAAGGCTGTTCACCCATCATGCCCTGTACTCACTGACCTACATTGGCTCCCGGTCTGGCAATGCATCAAATTTAAAAAGGGTCACTGAGCTGAGACGTTAACTCTGCTTCTCTCTCCACAGATGCTGCCAGACCTGCTGAGTATTTCTAGCATTTCTTGTTTTTATTTAAAATTCTTATCCTTGTTTACAATTCCCTTCATGACCTCACCTCTCCCTATCTTTGCAACTTCCTCCAGTCTTAAAACCCTTTGAGATCTCTGCTCCCCTCCAATTCTGGCCTCTTGCATGTTCCCGATTTTCATTGCTCCACTATTGGTGGCCCTGCCTTGAGCTGCTGAGACCCCAGTTTCTGGAAAACCTCTGCCTCTCTTCCACACGCTCCTCTTTTAAGACACTCCTTAAAAACAAAGCTTTCACCAAGCATTTGGTCACTTGGCCTAATATCTCTGTATATTTCCTACATTACAAAGGGTGACCGCGGTGACTGCAATAACTACCGTGGAATCTCCCTGCTCAGCATAGTGGAGAAAGTCTTCGCTTGAGTCGCTTTAAACAGGCTCCAGAAGCTGGCTGAGCGTGTCTACCCTGAGGCACAGTGTGGCTTTCGAGCAGAGAGATCCACCATTGACATGCTGTTCTCCCTTCGCCAGCTGCAGGAGAAATGCCGTGAACAGCAGATGCCCCTCTACGTTGCTTTCATTGATCTCACCAAACCCTTTGACCTCGTCAGCAGACGTGGTCTCTTCAGACTACTAGAAAAGATCGGATGTCCACCAAAGCTACTAAGTATCATCACCTCATTCTATGACAACATGAAAGCCACAATTCAGCATAGCGGCGCCTCGTCAGACCCCTTTCCTATCCTGAGTGGCGTGAAACAGGGCTGTGTTCTCGCACCTACACTGTTTGGGATCTTCTCCCTGCTGCTCTCACATACGTTCATGGCTTCAGAAGAAGGAATTTTCCTCCACACAAGATCAGGTGGCAGGTTGTTCAACCTTGCCCGTCTAAGAGCGAAGACCAAAGTACGGAAAGTCCTCATCAGGGAACTCCTCTTTTCTGACGATGCTGCATTAACATCTCACACTGAAGAGTGTCTGAAGAGACTCATCGACAGGATTGCGGCTGCCTGCACCGAATTTGGCCTCACCATCAGCCTCAAGAAAACGAACATCATGGGACAGGACGTCAGAAATGCTCCATCCATAAATATCGGCGACCACGCTCTGGAAGTGGCTCAAGAGTTCACCTACCTCGGCTCAACTATCACCAGTAACCTGTCTCTCGATGCAGAATTCAACAAGCGCTTGGGAAAGGCTTCCTCTGCTATGTCCAGACTGGCCAAGAGAGTGTGGGAAAATGGCGCACTGACACAGAATACAAAAGTCCGAGTGTATCAAGCCTGTGTCCTCAGTACCTTGCTCTACGGCAGCGAGGCCTGGACAACGTACATCAACCAAGAGCGACGTCTCAATTCATTCCTTCTTCGCTGCCTCCGGAGAATCCTTGGCATCAGGTGGCAGGACCGTATCTCCAACTCAGAAGTCCTCGAGGCGGCCAACATCCCCAGCATATACACCCTACTAAGCCAGTGGCGCCTGAGATGGTTTGGCCATGTGAGCCGCATGGAAGATGGCAGGATCCCCAAGGACACATTGTACAGCGAGCTCGTCACTGGTATCAGACCCACCGGTCGTCCATGTCTCCGCTTTAAAGACGTCTGCAAATGCGACATGAAGTCCTGTGACATTGACCACAAGTCGTGGGAGTCAGTTGCCAGCGATCGCCAGAGCTGGCGGGCAACCATAAAGGCGGGGCTAAAGCGTGGCGAGTCGAAGAGACGTAGCAGTTGACAGGAAAAAAGACAGAAGCGCAAGGGGAGAGCCAACTGTGTAACAGCCCCGACAACCAATTTTATCTGCAGCACCTGTGGAACAGTCTGTCACTCTAGAATTGGCCTTTATAGCCACACCAGGCACTGCTTCACAAACCACTGACCACCTCCAGGTGCTTACCCATTGTCTCTCGCGACAAGGAGGCCAAAGGACAACAGTGACTACACTTCATTGGTATAAAGCGCTTTGGCAAGTCCTGTGGTTGTTAGAGGTGCAATAGAAATGCAAGTCTTTCTTTGTGGCTCAGTATCACATTTTGTTTGATAATCACTCTTGTGAAGCACCTTGCAATGTTTAACTACATTAAAAGCACAATATAAATACATGGTGTTGCAATTTGACATGGAAACTACTCTCTGGGTCTGTCCTCCCGAGGCCGGAAAAAAAGCGCCTTTTGAAGAATATTCAGAAATAAGATTTTAACTTGCTCTCGGCCTTACAGAAAATTTTCAGGATGAATACACAACAAAAAAAAATCTCTGCTGACATCTAAAGTAATTTAATAAAATAATTCTCTCATATAAAAACAAAATGCTGGAAGTTGGTCAGCAGCTAAAAGTGAAATGGCAGGATCATGTTTCACACAATCACAGAATAATACAGTGCAGAAGAGGCCCTTCGGCCCATCGAGTCTGCACCGATGCATTAAAACACCTGACCTGTCTACCTAATCCCATTTGCCAGCACTTGGCCCATAGCCTTGAATGTTATGACGTGCCAAGTGCTCATCCAGGTACTTTTTAAAGGATGTGAGGCAACCTGCCTCTACCACCCTCCCAGGCAGTGCATTCCACACCGTCACGACCCTCTGGGTAAAAACGTTCTTCCTCAAATCCCCCTTAAACCTCCCGCCCCTCACCTTAAACTTGTGACCCTTCAACTAAGGGGAACAGCTGCACCCTTTCCATGCCCCTCATAATCTTGTACACCTCGATCAGGTCACCCCTCAGTCTTCTCTGCTCCAGTGAAAACAACCCAAGCCTATCGAACCTCTCTTCATAGCTTAAATGTTCCATCCCAGGCAACATCCTGGTGAATCACCTCTGCACCCCCTCTAGTGCAATCACATTCTTCCTATAATGTGGCGACCAGAATTGCACACAGTACTCCAGCTGTGGCCTTACCAAAGTTCTGTACAACTCCAACATGACCTCCCTGCTTTTGTAATCTGTGCCTCGATTGATAAAGGCAAGTGTCCCATATGCCTTTTTCACCACCCTATTAACCTGCCCTTCTGCCTTCAGAGATCTATGGACAAACACGCCAAAGTCCCTTTGTTCCTCGGAACTTCCCAGTATTGGGCCATTCATTGAATACTTCCGTGTCACATTACTCCTTCCAAAGTGCATCACCTCACACTTTTCAGCATTAAATTCCATCTGCCACTTTTCTGCCCATTTGACCATCCCGTCTCTATCTTCCTGTAACCCAAGACACTCCACCTCACTGTTAACCACTCGGCCAATCTTTGTGTCATCCGCGAACTTAATGATCCTAGCCCCCACATAGTCTTCTATGTCGTTTATATAAATGACAAACAATAGGGGACCCAGCACAGATCTCTGTTTCAGGTGCAGATTCTTTTTCAGTGCTACGGCAAGAAAATACATCGGTAACATTAGCCTGCCTTCAGATGCTAACTGTGTGATATATGTTCCTAGCATCTTCTGTTTTGTGTCAGATTACCGAGATTGAGTTTCCTCTCATTATGTGTGTGACACTCTCTCGGTCTGTGTCTGTCTCTTTCTCTCACCCACTCTCCCTCTCTCTGTCTCTATCACCCCCCATCTCTCTCTGCCTCCCCCCTCCCACTCACACACTCTCTCTCCATCTTTGTGCCCCCACCCTACCTCATCTCATTATTTGAACTGGCTGTGATGTTACCTGATGTTTTGCACTCTGTCGGAGTGCTAATGTGCTTTCATCATAGGGCTGGCACACTGTATTAAAGAAAATGTTCTGCCCATTTTATAATCAGCCCCTTTCCTAATTTGAGTGCTTTGACATGTGCGGTGTTTACTCTGTAATTGAGGAGCTCTGATCAGGACTCTGAGCACAGGGATTTAGTCATTACTGTTCTTCTGATTTTACAGTTTCAGTTTCAATATTCGTTGAAGCCTTGCCATAATCTGGTAGCTTACAGTCCAAACAGCAAGGACCCCTGTCCTTTTCAATCATCACAGACAGTTTTCTGTAACTTCCAGCCACAAAAATACACACTAGTGTTGCAATGAAACAAATTACTTTCCAATCACAGATATAAACAACAATGTTGAATGCTGAGATCAGTTTGGCAGAATCCCAGAATGTTAATTTTTTGAATGGAATCCTTTACCAGCACAACCATGTTACCATGGTTTCTGCATTTCCATCAATCTATACTGCGTATAGTGAGCAATACCGAAGGAACACTCTACCAATGGTGTGCGTTGACTCTCCCTGTACCCAGCAGGTGTGAGTTGACTCTCCCTGTACCCCGTGGGAGCATGTTGACTCTCCCTGTACCCCGTGGCAGCATGTTGACTCTCCCTATGCCCCGTAGGAGCGTGTTGACTCTCCCTGTACCCCGTGGGAGCGTGTTGTCTCTCCCTGTGCACCGTGGGAGAGTGTTGCCTCTCCCTGTGCCCCGTGGGAGTGCGTTGCCTCTCCCTGTATGCCATGGGAGCATGTTGACTCTCCCTATGCCCCGTAGGAGCGTGTTGACTCTCCCTGTACCCCGTGGGAGCGTGTTGCCTCTCCCTGTGCCCCGTGGGAGCGTGTTGCCTCTCCCTGTGCCCCGTGGGAGCGCATTGCCTCTCCCTGTACCCCGTGGGAGCGAGTTGCCTCTCCCTGTACCCCGTGGGAGCGAGTTGCCTCTCCCTGTACCCCGTGGGAGCGCGTTGACACTCCCTGAATCCCGTGGGAGCGCGTTGCCTCTCCCTGTACACCGTGGGAGCGCATTGCCTCTCCCTGTACCCCGTGGGAGCGCGTTGCCTCTCCCTGTACCCAGTGGGAGCGAGTTGCCTCTCCCTGTACCCCGTGGGAGCGAGTTGCCTCTCCCTGTACCCCGTGGGAATGCGTTGCCTCTCCATGTACCCCGTGGGAGCGAGTTGCCTCTCCCTGTACCCCGTGGGAACGCGTTGCCTCTCCATGTACCCCGTGGGAACATTTTGACTCTCCCCGTACCCGTGGGAATGCGTTGCCTCTCTATCTACCCCAAGGGAGCACGTTGCCTCTCCCTGTACCCCGTGGGAGCGCGTTGCGCCTCCCTGTACCCCGTTGGAGCGAGTTGCCTCTCCCTGAATCCCGTGGGAGCGCGTTGCCTCTCCCTGTACACCGTGGGAGCGCATTGCCTCTCCCTGTACCCAGTGGGAGCGCGTTGCCTCTCCCTGTACCCAGTGGGAGCGAGTTGCCTCTCCCTGTACCCCGTGGGAGCGAGTTGCCTCTCCCTGTACCCCGTGGGAGCGAGTTGCCTCTCCCTGTACCCCGTGGGAACGCGTTGCCTCTCCATGTACCCCGTGGGAGCGAGTTGCCTCTCCCTGTACCCCGTGGGAACGCGTTGCCTCTCCATGTACCCCGTGGGAACATTTTGACTCTCCCCGTACCCGTGGGAATGCGTTGCCTCTCTATCTACCCCAAGGGAGCACGTTGCCTCTCCCTGTACCCCGTGGGAGCGCGTTGCGCCTCCCTGTACCCGTTGGAGCGAGTTGCCTCTCCCTGTACCCCATTGGAGCGAGTTGCCTCTCCCTGTACCCCGTGGGAGCGCGTTGCCTCTCCCTGTACCCCGTGGGAGCGCGTTGCCTCTCCCTGTACCCCGTGGGAGCGCGTTGCCTCTCCCTGTACCCCGTGGGAGCGAGTTGCCTCTACATGTACCCCGTGGGAACACTTTGACTCTCCCCGTACCCGTGGGAATGCGTTGCCTCTCTATCTACCCCAAGGGAGCACGTTGCCTCTCCCTGTACCCCGTGGGAGCGAGTTGCCTCTCCCTGTACCCCGTGGAAGCGCGTTGACATTCCCTGTATCCCTTAGGAGAGCGTTGCTTCTCCCTGTATCCCTTGGGAGCACGTTGACACTCCCTGTACCCCGTGGGAGAGCGTTGCCTCTCCCTGTACCCCATGGGAATGCGTTGCCTCTCCCTGTATCCCGTGGGAGAGCATTGCCTCTCCCTATACCCCGTGGGAGCACGTTGCCTCTCCCTGTACCCTGTGGGAATGCGTTGCCTCTCCCTGTATCCCATGGGAGAGCATTGCCTCTCCCTGTACCCCATGGGAGCGCGTTGCCTCTCCATGTACCCCGTGGGAGCAGGTTGCCTTTCCCTGTACCCGGGGGATGTGTTGCCTGTCCCTGTACCCGACAGGTGTGCGTTGACTCTCCCTGTACCTACGATTTGTGCATTGCCTCTTCCTTTCATTTGACTTTTTCTCCTTGTCTTATTTCACTATCAGAAAGTCGCACCTGTGCTCTGTCTTCTAATTCACTGGCTAATTGTCTTTGTGCATAAATGTAGTTATTGCCTATATGGGATGAGGCTTTTTTTTGTGAACACTTGAGTGATGTCAGTTGTTAGAGGCAAGTGGAAAGAAATGTGGTATTTCCCTCTGTTCTCCCAATTGACCCCAGTCATGTTTTGTTAAAAATAGTGTGTTAGCCCTGAGTGTTTTTTAGGGTCAAATAAACAGAAAAATGACAGGTATTCGCGTAGTTTAAAAAAGGTGACTATTCCTTTCGGGAATTGTATAAAAATAGTCACAACCTCACCCACGCATGCATTTACCCACACGTACACAAGAACATAGAGAGAAAAGGATAGGATGCAGTTTAAAGTCCAAAGTGAGGTGAGTATTCATAGTTTACTGTAAATGTGTTGAAACTTCTCAGGAGGAAAGTCTTTTTTTAAAGGTGTAGGCCTGGGTGTTCATAGTCTTGAACTTGTTGAGGTGTTGTAGAGTTCTAGTGGTTACAACTCAGTACAAAACTAAGTGGTGTGGATTTTGTTACCTTCACAGAGGAAGAGTCTCAGAGTCACTTTTTGATGATTGCTGTTTTGGCTGTTCCAGTTGTTGTTCAGCAGGGTTCTTCTTTCTTGGCTAGACTGGCTTTCTGAGGGGTTGGCTTGATCTCTCCTCTCTCTCCAGAGGGCTACATTTTTAAGGTAAAAATCAATCACATTTGAGTTCCTGTTAGGTGTTACATGGCCCTCTGCCCTGGTGTGGTCACACAATGACCAGGATGTGGAAACTATGGCTATTAATTGATATCTGCATGGAGACCATTGTGTTAGCACAGTGCTACTTCACGCCTATTTTTCCATTTCAAGTATTTATCCAATTCCCTTTTGAAAGTCATTGTTGAATCTGCTTCCACTGCTCTTTCACATAGTGAATTCCAGATCACAACAACTCGATGCGTAAAGAAAAAACTCATCTCATTCTTCTTCTACCAATTACTTTAAATCTTTGTCCACTGGATACTGATCCTCCTGCCAGTAGAAACAATTTTCTCTATCTACTCTTACAAAATCCTTCATGATTTTGACAAGACTGTATGTAATCTCGCATTAACCTTCCCTACTGGAAAGAGAATAATCCCAGCTTCTCCAGTCTTTCCACATAACTGAAGTCCCTCATCTCTGGTATTCCAGTAAATCTCCTCTGTCTCCTCTTCATGCCCTTGACAACCTTCCAAAAATGTGATCCCCAGAATTGGACACAAGACTCTAGCTTTAAGTCTGATTAGTGATTTATAAAGGATGAGCATAACTTCCTTGCTTTTGTAATCTAATATTATTTGATTTTTGTAAAGTACTAGTCAATACCCCATCGTGTTGCACATGGAGTTGAGATGAAGTGTGTAAATGGGTGAAGGAATTAGAGGGCATAGGGCAATTGGACCAAGGTGGACATACTTCACTGGTCACTGAATTAATTAACACATTCTGTCCTTGTTTATGAATTCCCATTGTAATTCCTATGCCCACACTTGTAAAGATTATGACAGGTTTAGATAAGGCAGGCAATGAAAAATTGTTCCCATTGGCTGATGGTACAAAGTTTTGGGCAAGAATGTGGGGAAGAACTTGGTTGTAACATTACATAACGATTGGTGATCACCTGCGAGAGTGGTGGAAGCAGAGACAATCAATAATTTCAAAAGGAAATTAGATGGAAACGTGAAGGAAATAAACTTGTAGGGCTACGGCGATAGAGCGGGTGAATGGGACTGACTGGATTGCTCTATGGATGACTGGCATAGATTCAATGAGCTGAGTAGCCTCCTTCTGTACTGTAAATAACTCAATGTAAATTTGTCACACTTATTTTCACTCTTTCCCCGAGTAATGGCACCAGAACCTCCTCTGGAAAAGGGTGTAGATTGTGTTACGACCAGGTGAGAAAGAGATCTAGGGTTCCCTTTCACCCTTCACCTGGTCTTACCGTAACAGGGTTTAATTTTAAACACACCATGTTTCAGCTCCGCCTTGGTGAATCCTTGTTCACCGCTTTCCAATTGTAAGGCAAAGAAACCAGCACAAACAGGCTTTCTTAGGTTTAAAGAAGAAAAATTGAAATTTATTAAACTTAAACTCTAATTAGGTTAACGCATACAGGTAGGCAATGCGCTCCACGCTAGCATACATACACAATACACACATGCAAATAGAGACAGAAAAGAGCAGAAGAAAAATAAAGTGGAAAGTTTTGAGGCAACATCTCAAGGGTGGTTGTTACGGTTCTTTGAGCTCACTATAGACTCCTTGATTGTAGGTAGATCTTGCTTTCCGTTGGGGTCCAGTATTATTCTTAAACCTTGTTCACTGTAGGAGACTTTTCTCTCTTGCGGTTCATGTGTCTTCAGTGAATTCAGAGGCTTGTGAGAAAGAGATGGGAGCAGGTAGACAGACAGGAGGTCTTCTTCAGTCCAGGAGCATTCTCCTTTCCGCAGGCTCTCAGTTCAAACTGTACAATTCAGAAACACCCAGGTTGCCAAGCAGTTTAGTCATGTGACTAACTGGTCTGACCACGTCTTGGCTCTGTGTATTGCATCATCTTAGGGAATGGAATGTGCTTCCCTATAATGTATATTAGTGTGTAAATGTTTTTTTCTAGCCAAGGTCTGGCAGTCCTTGTAACAGGCCTTCTCTTCTTCCCAGCAGCAATTAGAAATTTAATGTCCATGTGGTGAAATTAATATGCCTCATTCTTGGCCGGTGGCGGCCTGCATGACAACTATATGACAAATTTACAGACAGTTTCCATTCTAAGTGTGGATAATGTACAAAACTGGCGTAAATACGGTTCAGAAATAAGAACTTTGATATGTTTTAGATAGATGGGGAAAGGGCAAGGGCATACTACTAAGTGGACAGCTCTTTCAGAGAGGTACCATCAGCAAGATGGGCTAAATAACTTCCTTCTGTATGGTAACATGCTGTGATGTGCAGAATAAGCAGTTTCTAGGCAACGCACAATCTTTCCTTGGCATAAATCGAAGCTATTCAATGTCTTGCAAATAAAAAAAAAAAAATTTCCAGTTATCAAATTGATTGGTGTGTGGCTTAACAGTCTGTGCAGCTCACTACAAACTTCAGCTATGATATCAAGACTGCACTCATTCTGCACCTTCCTGAGAGAGGAGTGAGAGAATGTTCGTGTGGAGCGTAAATGCCAGCATTGACCTGCTGGGCCGAATGGCCTGTTTCCATGCTGTAAACTCCATGTAATTTGATGGGACTGAGAGAGATTGGGCTGTTGTCATGTGCTGAAAAGGAGGGGTGGGGTAACATTTTGTGACATCAAGATGATGGATGTTAGTGAACTGTCAGCATTGTGCTCTACCTTGGCTGCTGAAAATCTGGCATGAACTCCAAATAGTACCCTTCAATGCTCAATTGTGGTATTTTTCACTCTCCATGTTCGCTATTCATGTGTCAGATTGGTGATCTTTCTAATGTGCAGTAATGGGTAGTTAGTACTGTGCAACTTGTGGCCTCCAAAACCCAGACAGAGATGAAAGAAAGAAACTTCTGTTGCGCCTTACACAATCTCAGGACATTCCAAAGTGCTTTACAGCCAATGAAGTACCTTTGAAGTGTAATGACTGTTGTAATGCAGGAAACGTGGCAGCCAATTTGTATGCAGCAAGCTCCCACAAACAGCAGTGAGATAATGAGCAAATAATCTGGATTTTTTTTTGTCATGTTGATGGGGATAAATATTAGCCCAGGACACTTGTGGAGCTTCCTGCTTCTCTTCAGAATAATGCCATGGGATCTTTTATATTCATCCGAGAGAGCAGACAGGACCTTGGGTTTATCGTCTCATCCAAAAGGTGGTACCTCTGACAGTGCAGCACTCCCTCAGTACTGCACCAGGACTGTCAGCCTGGATTTTGTGTTCAAGTCTCCGGAGTGGGGGGGGGCTTTCAACCAAGCCCCAAACTTACTGTACGTTTATGTTGCTTCATAATTGCTTTTTCCTTTTGCATTAAACTTGAAAACTTTAATACGTGATCTTTTGATTTTCATCTTAATTGCCAACTTTCAATGTTCCTCAGTGGTGTAAAGCCAAGCATTAAATTGTAATGGCCAGTAATCAAAGTGGAACCAGCATGCAACTATTACTTGTTCTGATGGACTGACTCTAATGAGTTGATAACCTGCTGTTATTTTGAATTGATGATTGTAAACCCAACTCTTATATGTTGCAACACCAGCTTCCTGTTTTGGGAGGGACGATGCAGGGAGCAGCTTTAGTCTGTTTTTATTTAGTGGGCCAACTGGAAATGCCTATAATCAGACCAGCAGAGCAGAAACAGCAGAAGGGCTCAGGCACATTCATAGAATCATAGCATAGTATAGCACAAAAGAAGTCCATTTGGTCCATCGCATCTGTACTGGCTCTTTTGAAGAGCAATCCCACTCCCCTGCTTTTTCCCCATATCCCTGCAATTTCTTTCTCCTTCAAGTATTGATCCAATTCCCTTTTAAAGGCTCCTATTGCACTTGTGTCCACCACTCTATCAGGCAGACCATTCCAAATTATAATCACTCGTTGCATAAGGAAGTTTTTCCTCATGCCACCTCTTTTTTTTAATCAATCACTTTGAATCTGTCTCTTCTGGTTATTGACCCTTCAGCCATTGGAAACAGTTTCTCTTTATTTACTCTATCTAAACCCTTCATGATTTTAAAAGCCTCTATCAAATCTCCTCTTAACCTTCTCTCTCTAAGGAGAATAACCCCAGTTTCTTCGGTCTATCCACATAACTGTAAGCCCTCATCTCTGGAACTATTCTAGTAAATCTCTTCTGTACCCTCTCAAAAGCCTTTACTTCTTTCCTAAAGTTTGGTGCCCAAAATATGACTAGTTGAACTCGTGTTTTTATATATGTTTAGCATAATTTAGCATAATAGCATCATTTGTTCTCTTTGCCTCTATTTATAAATCCCAGAATCCTGTATGCTTTAGAATCCTCGAACAGTATTTTTTAAAATTCTTTCATGGGATGTGGGCGTTGCAGGCCAGGCCAGCATTTATTGCCCATCCCTAATTGCCCTTGAATTGAGTGGCTTGCTAGGCCATTTGAAGGGCATGTAAGAGTCAACCACATCAAAGTATAGGAGGTCATTCAGCCCACCAAGTACGCACGGTTTTTTTGCAGTGAAATCCATTTATTAATTGCTTTGTTAACGTCCTGTTACCTTCAAAGATTTTGTGCACAAACACCCTCAGGTCTCTCTCTTCTTGCACCCCCTTTTCATTCTCTTAATCAACAGTCATTTCCCTCCTGGGATGTGAGTTCACCCTTTCTCCACTGGTTGTTGAAGTCCACTGTAGAGGAGTTGAGAACATCTTCACACGCTACTCAGTTTATCAACAACAACTTGCATTTATATAGCATCTTTAATATTGTAAAACATCCTAAGCTGCTTCACAGGAGAGTTAGCAAGCAAATTTGTCACTGAGCCACGAGATATTAGGACAGGTGACCAAAAACATGATCAAAGAGGTAGGATATGAGGAGCATCTGAAAGAGGGAAAGATGGGGAGTTTTCCGGAGGGAATTCCAGAGCTTAAGAACTAGGCGGATGGAGGGAGTTATAGAGATAGAGTGGAGTGGTTGCAGCAAGTTACAGAGATGAGGCTGTAACTCGATGTAAGTCATTGGCATAGCTCACATCAGAGGAAATAATTTCTTCAGGAAATGCAATGATGAAGTCTTTTCCCCTTCCATGGTAGGAAGTCGAGGTGCTTTTGAAGGACAAGTAACAGCAACAGGTTGATGCATAACCTGTGCAATGCTGGCCTGGGAAAAACGAAGAATGACTTTTCTATAGGGCCTTTCATAATTTCCGGATGTCTGAATGTGCTTGATAGCCAATGAAGTACTTTTGAAGTGTAGTAATACTGTTACAGTTTAGGAAATGCAGTAACCAATTTATGCATAGCAACATGCACAAGCAGCAATATGATAAGCATTTAATCTTTGTATGATGTTGATTGAGTGATAAATATTGGCCAGAACACCGGAGATAACTTCCCTGTTCGAAATAGTGCCATGGGATCTTTTGCCATTCCAGTTAATCTCCTTTCTAACCTCTCCAATGCATTGACATCCTTCTTAAAATGTGGTGGCCAGAATTGGCTACAATACTGCAGCTGCGACCTAAGTATCAATTTTATAAAACTCAGCATGACTTCCTTGTTTTTGCATTCATTGCCCCTATTATAAGCTAAGATCATATGTAGTTTCTTAACCACCTTATCAAATTGGCCTGCCACCTTCAAAGATTTGTAGGTGACCTCCTATCCATCCTATGTTATTGTCTAGTTTTCCAAATGTGTTTGTTTAGTGAAGAGTTGGCACGATACGAGACTTTAGATGACAGTGCATGGGGTATATTTTTTCTCCATTTCAGGCAAATGACATTTTTGGATAAGATTATAGAAGAGGTTCCCCTCCCACATTTTCGAAGATGAAGTCCCCTCAAGCAACTGTGAAAAAGACAAGTGTAAAACCAACAGACAGTACTGATTCGGCATGCATTTTATCATTCCAGTGCACTGTTCTGTTCATGGTTTATTATATTCATACTGCATGTTGTTACTAAGTAGTGGAGCTCCAATCTTTTTCGTTATGTTGTTTGGGGATAAATATTGACCCAGGGCACTGGGAAGAACTCCCCAGCTCCTCTTCAAAATAGTGCCATGGGATCTTTTACATCCAACTGAGAGGATACCTTGTCAGTTTGAAAGCACTCGCATAGCTTTACTGGAGTCCTTTCTTTGGATTCTTAATTTGCTTTACTGAGCTGCAATTTGTCCTTTTTATCTAGCTATCCCTCTGTTCCCCACTCCACCACCTCTCTTACTCGCTCTCTCTCACTCACACTCCCTCTCACACACTCCGTCCCCCACCCCACCCCATTGGGGAAGGGTTGGGGCAAGAAGGTCGAAGGTTGTCTTTGAGAACCATGTATTCATTCCAACTCTAGTGCATCTTGTTAATTGTTCCAATGCAGTACCTTCCCAAACCTCTCAGCCATATTTCATTATTGATCTGCTTGCTCTGCAATAAGGTCTGAAAATCAATAGCTTTATATATTCTGCAGAAGGTTGTTGGGTATTCAAAAGCTGCTGCTGCTGATTTTGATCTTCCTCAGTTTGCTTGGCTGATATTTTTAGTTAATGCGAATTCCTTGCACTTACACATGCCTTGGCTTTCACTCTCGCCTTTTTCCTTGGCAAGTCAAGTTTTAAATCTTCCAAACCTTCGGCTTAAGGTCTCGACCCAACTGCTGTATGTTCAGAATGTTGAGGGCTGAACTGTTGTAGATTTCAACTATCCTTTTTTTAAAAAAAGTAATTGTTCACATATTTAAGCATTCTGAGAAATACGATTTTGTTGGTTAGGTTATAAGAAAATAAATTAGAGCTGGAGTAGAATGTAGAACAGAATACAGCACAGAAGAATTCTGTTCAGTCCATCCTGTCCACACCGGCCAAATAAGCTATCCACCCAAACTAATCCCACTTTTCAGCACCTGGTCCACAGCCCCACAGGTTACAGCACCTCAGGTGCATGTCCAGGTACCTTTTAAAAAGAATTGAGGGTCTCTGCCTCCACCACCGATACTGGCAGTGAATTCCAGACACCCACCACCCTCTGGGTGAAATAGTTTCTCCTCATGTTCCCTCTAATCCTTCTACCAATCACCTTAAATCTGTGTCCTGTGGTAACCGACCTCCCCGCCAGGGGAAACAGGTCCTTTCTGTCTACTCTGTCTAGGCCCATCATAATTTTGTACACCTCAATCAAGCCACCCCCTCAGCCTCCTCAATTACGTGGAAAACAACCCCAACCTATCCAATCTTTCCTCATAGCTGAAACCCTCAAGCCCTGGCAACATTCTTGTAAATCTCCTCTGCACGCTCTCCAGAGCAATTATGTCCTTCCTGTAATGCGGTGACCAGAACTGTACGCAATACTCCAGCTGCGGTCTAACCAGCACTCTCTACAGCTCCAGCATCACGTCCCTGCTTTTGTACACTATACCTTGGCCAATGAAGGAAAGCAATCCATATGCCTTCTTGACCACTCTTATCTACCTGTTCTAGCTCCTTCAGGGACCTGTGGACATGCACTCCAAGGTCTCTCACTTCTTCTGCCCCCCTCAATATCCTCCTGTTTATTGTATGTTCCCTTGCTTTATTTGCCCTCCTCAAATACATCACCTCACACGTCTCTGGATTGAATTCCATTTGCCACTTTTCCACCCACTCAACCAAACCATTGATATCATTCTGGAGTCCACGACTCTCCTCCTCACTATTAACTACAAGGCCAATTTTTGTGTCATCAGCAAATTTCCCAATCATACCTCCCACAGTTAAGTCCAAATCATTAATATATGCCACAAACAGCAAGGGACCCAACACTGAGCCCTGTGAAACGCCACTGGAAACCGAAACAGAAAAACATCCGTCGACTGTTACCATTTGTTTCCTGTCACTGACCCGATTCTGGATCCAACCTACCATCTTCCCCTGTATCCCATGGGCTTCCATTTTACTGACCGGTCTGCCATGTGGGAACTTGTCAAATGCCTTACTAAAATCCATGTAAACCACATCCACTGCACTATCCTCATCAATCGTCCTTGTTACTTCCTCAAAAAACTCAATCAAGTTAGTAAGACAGGACCTTCCCTTAACAAATCCATGATGACTGTCCCTGATTAATCCGTGCCTTTCTAAGTGACAGTTTCTCCTGTGCCTCAGAATAGAATCTAACAATTTACCCACCACCGAGGTCAGACTGACTGGCTTTTAATTACCTGGCTTATCCCTCATGCCCTTTTGAGCAATGGTACAACGTTCGCAGACCTCCAATCATATGGTACCTCGTCTGTATCTAGTGAGGATTTGAAGATGATCCTCAGCGCATCTGCTATTTCCTCCCCGACTTCCTTTAACAATCTGGGATGCAAAACATCCGGTCGTGGCGATTTATCCACCTTCAGAGATGTCAGACCCTCAAGCACTTCCTCTCTTATTATGCTTACCTTATCTAATATTTCACACTCCTCCTCTTTAACTACAATGTCTGCATCAACCCTCTCCTTTGTGAAGACCGAGACAAAAAACTCATTAAGAACCCTGCCCACATCTTCTGCATCTGCGCATAAGTTCCCCTGTACATCTCTGATAGGCCCTACCCTTTCCGTAGTTATCCTTTTGCTCTTAATATACTGATAAAACATCTTCGGGGTTGCCTTAATTTTGCCTACCAATAATTTTTCATGTCCCCCTTTGCTTTTCTAATTTCCTTTTTTACTTCACGCCTGCACTTTCTCTCCTCCTCTAGGCTTCCTAAAGTATTAAGATTTTTGTGATCATCATAAGCCTCTCCGTATCTAGCATAATGATGCAGTACTTTCATTAATTTTGATTTTCATTAAGTAAATAGTGTTACAACCAAGTGAGACAGGGATCTAGGGGTTCCCTCTCAGTCTTTGCCTGGTTTAACCATAATAGGGTTTAATTTTAAAAACACCATGTTATACCTCCCCCTCAATGAATCCTTTTTCACCATCTTCCAATTGTAAGGCAAAGAAATCAGACAGGTTTTCTTAGACTTAAACAAGAAAGGTGGAAGTTTATTGATCTTGAACTCTAATTCGATTAACGACTACGAGTACGTGACATGACCACGCTCGCTTGCATACGTGATAGACACACACGCAGATAGAGACAGAAGAAGTAGAAAGAATAAAGGGAAAAAGATTGAGGCAATATCTGGTAGTTACAGTCCTTTGAGTTCAATGTGGAGTCTTTGGTTGATGGTAAGTCTTGCTGTTCGTTGGGGCCCAGTGCATGCTTTAACTTGTTTCGATGTAGGAGTCTTGAGTTTTACGTGTCTGCAGTGGGTCCGGAGGCTTGTGAGAAAGCAAGAAAGAGCCAACCAGGAAAGAAGGCTGTGTTCCAGGTTCAGTTGCATTCTGCAGTCTGACGAAACTGTCTTATGTCAAATTCAAAAAGCCTGGACCAGCCGGTTAGTCATGTGACCAGATGGTATAACCACACTGTGTTTGTGGATTCTGTGATCTCAGCAGACTCCGGAATGTGAGTCTCCTTACACCTACAATGTCAATGGTGATCAAAATCCATTTGGGTTAATTGGACCAGGGAGTAGTTCTTTGTCTCTCCAAGCATTGTCGCTTAGTATGCAAATGTCCTTCCAGTCAAGTGTCTGGTGCTCTCTTGTAAAACAAGTCATTTCTACACTGCAGCAACAGTTTAAAAATTAATGTTCAATTGACTAAATGAATATGCCTCATTCTTGGCAGGTGGGGATCTTCATGTCAATAGGGAGAAACTGTTTCCATGTTTAGGAAGGTGAGTAACCAGAGAACACAAATTTAAAGTAATTAGCAAAAGAACCAAGGGCGATGAGACACTTGCTTACAGAGCAAGTTGTGATCTGGCTGCACTGCCTGAAAGGATGGTGGAGGAGGAGATTCAATTGGAACTTTCAAAAGGAATAGGATAAATACTTGAGGAAAAGGAAAGAGCTGGGAGTGGGACTAATTGCACAGCTCTTTCAAAGTGTAGGCACAGGCATGATGAGTCAAATGGTTGCCTTCTGTATGCTATATATAAGATTTAGGTTTGAGAGTCACAGATACCCAAAGAAGGGTGGTTTTTAAAGTTCTTTCTTTCTTTCTTTTGGGCCTCCTTATCTCGAGAGACAATGGATACGCGCCTGGAGGTGGTCAGTGGTTTGTGAAGCAGCGCCTGGAGTGGCTATAAAGGCCAATTCTGGAGTGACAGGCTCTTCCACAGGTGCTGCAGAGAAATTTGTTTGTTGGGGCTGTTGCACAGTTGGCTCTCCCCTTGCGCCTCTGTCTTTTTTCCTGCCAACTACTAAGTCTCTTCGACTCGCCACAATTTAGCCCTGTCTTTATGGCTGCCCGCCAGCTCTGGCGAATGCTGGCAACTGACTCCCACGACTTGTGATCAATGTCACACGATTTCATGTCGCGTTTGCAGACGTCTTTATAACGGAGACATGGACGGCCGGTGGGTCTGATACCAGTGGCGAGCTCGCTGTACAATGTGTCTTTGGGGATCCTGCCATCTTCCATGCGGCTCACATGGCCAAGCCATCTCAAGCGCCGCTGACTCAGTAGTGTGTATAAGCTGGGGGTGTTGGCCGCTTCAAGGACTTCTGTGTTGGAGATTTTTAAAGTAGTTTATTAAAAAGCAGCATTTTGAATATAATGATGCATAAGCTAAATAGACGGAAAAGATATATAACCCCTAACAGGTTGAACCGATTACCAAACCCACATTATACAATGGGGCAGACAATGTTGGCAGTCTCCCCGACGGATGAGGTAGGCAAGGTGTGGGTGCTCCTTGGGTCCTCAGTCATTTTGAGCTAAACAAAGTCCAACACTCAGCCGAAGCCGAGCTTTGGGAAGCTCTCCTTCTGTCCTTCAAAGACTTATTTCCCTCCCGAGCACCTGATAATACACTTTATTTCTAGTAACAGATGAGTGTACCCTGTCAATCACTTCCACAATCAATTCCAATTGCCCAGTCATCAAGCGACAGGTACACAAAGTAAACCCCTGGGCTGATCATCACTGAGCCACCCGAAGTCACCTTGTAGCTTATCGCTTGCTAGGTACAGTTTGCAAACGTGGCCAAACACTTGTCTAGAGAGGGTACAAGGCGACAACTTATCAGCTTTAGGAATGTCTCGTTTCAGAGCCAGTACTAGAGTCATGTCCTTGGCAGAGATAACAGGCCTAAGCTGTCCTAGCTGCCTGCCTGCTATAGAGTCTTTCTTAATGAGAGAGAGAGAGAGCTATTTCCATAAATTGCAATTAATTTCTTAAGGCTTTATAAGGATTGGGCAGCCATTTCTTAGAATTAGTCTATAATACTACGAATTCTAATTTTTTGCAGATTGTATCTATTATAAAGGGACAAGAGAAGCTGAATTTCTATATCTCTTAGGTTAGTAAAATAAACTTCAATTAATTGTACAGGCATTAGCACTTATTTACTTTTGAAGTGACTTAGAGAGGCAAATATGGCAGCCATTTTGTGCATAGGAAGATTAAAAATATAGTGCCTTTCACGACCACCAGACGTCTCAAAGCACTTTACAGTCAATGAAGTACTTTTTGACGTTTACTTACTGTTGTAATGCAGGGAAAGTGGCAGCCAGTTTGCACACAGCAAACTCCCATAAACAGCAAGGTGATAATGACCAGATAATCTATGTTTTGTGACGTTGATTGCAGGATAAATATTGGCTGAGACACCGGGGATAACTCCCCTGTTCTTCTTCGAAATAGTACTATGGGATCTTTTACATCTACCCAAGCAAGAAGACAGGGCCTTGGTTTAACATCTCAACTGAAAGACAGCACCTCTAACAGTCAGCGTTAGCCTTTATTTTTGCGTTCAAACCCTGGAGCGGGACCTGAACTCAGAACCTTGTGACTCAGGCGAGAATGCTACCATCTGAGCCACAGCTGACACTGATCCCACAAACAGAAATATGATATAATAACCAGTTAATCTGTTTTTTTTTAATTGAGGTAAGACACTGGGAGAACCCCCTACTCCTCTTCATAATGTTAAATTACATCTTGTCCACCTGAGCCAGTGAAACAGGCAACAGAGCAAAGATCTGATATCTCATCCTGTAATTATGGGTGATTTTAATCTACATGTAGTTTGGGCAAACAAAATTAGCAATAATACTGTAGAGGAGGAATTCCTGGAGTGCGT
Organism: Heterodontus francisci; assembly: GCF_036365525.1. Lineage (NCBI taxonomy): Eukaryota > Metazoa > Chordata > Chondrichthyes > Heterodontiformes > Heterodontidae > Heterodontus > Heterodontus francisci. The sequence continues at coordinate 118,236,908 of NC_090380.1, read as the reverse complement.
ACGTGATGGTTCTTTGGACCAATACGTTGAGGAACCAACTAGAGAACAGGCCATCCTAGACTGGGTATTCTGTAATGAGAAAGGATTAGTTAAACGTCTTGTGCAAAGTCCATTGGGGAAGAGCGACCATAACATGATAGAATTCTTCATTAAGATGGGGGGGTGAGAGTGTTGATTCTGAGACTAGGGTGCTGAATCTAAATAAAGGAAACTATGAAGATATGAGGCACGATGGCTATGATAGATTGGGGAACATTACTTAAAGGGTTGACAGTGGATAGGCAATGGCTAGCATTTAAAGAGCGCATGAATGAATTACAACAATTGTTCATTCCTGTCTGGCGTAAAGATAAAATAGAAAGGGTGGCTCAACCATGGCTTACAAAAGAAATTAGGGATAGTATTATATCCAAGGAGGAGAAATATAAAATGGACAGAACAAGCAGCAAACCTGAGGATTGGGAGCAGTTTAGAATTCAGCAAAGGAGGACTAAGGGATTGATTAAGAAGGGGAAAATAGAGTACGAGAGCAAGCTTGCAGAGAACATAAAAACTGACTGTAAAAGCTTCAATAGATATGCAAAGAGAAAAAGATTAGTGAAGACAAATGTGGGTCCCTTGCAGTCAGAAACAGGGGAATTTATAATGGGGAATAAAGAAATGGCAGACCAATTAAATACATACTTTGGTCTGTCTTTACAAAGGAGGACACAAATTACCTCCCAGAAATGTTGGGGAGCGTAGGGTTTAGTGAGAAGGAGGAACAGTATGAAAACAGTATTAGTAGGTAAATGGTGTTGGGGAAATTGATGGGATTGAAGGCCGATAAATCCCCAAGGCCTGATAATCTACATCACAGAGTACTTATGAAAGTGACCCTAGAAATAGTAGATGCATTGCCAGTCATTTTTCAAAATTCTATCGACTCTGAAACAGTTCTAACGGATTGGAGGGTAGCTAATGTAACTCCACTATTTAAAAAAGGAGGTAGAGAGAAAACAGGGAATTATAGACTGGTTAGCCTGTCTTCAGTAGTGGGGAAAATGCTAGAGTCCATTATACAAGATGTAATAGCAGAGCACTTGAAAAACAATGACAGGATCAGGCAAAGTCAACATGGATTTATGAAAGGGAAATCATGCTTGACAAATCTACTGGAATTTTTTGAGGATGTAACTAGTGGAATAAATAAGGGAGAACCAGTGGATGTGGTGTATTTGGACTTTCAGAAGGCTTTTGATAAGGTTCCACATAACAGATTAGCATGCAAAATTAAAGCACATGGGATTGGGGGTAAGGTACTGACTGGTTGGCAGACAGGAAACAAGGAATAGGAATAAACAGATCTTTTTCCGAGTGGCAGGCAGTGACCAGTGGGATACCGCGGGGATCAGTGCTAGGACACCAGCTATTCACAATATATATTAATGAAATAGATGAGGGAATTAAATGTAATCTATCCAAGTTTGCAGACAATACAAAGCTGGGTGGGAGTGGGAGCTGTGAGGAGGATGCAGAGAAGCTCCAATGCGATTTGGACAGGTTGAGTGAGTGGGCAAATACATGGCAGATGTAGTATAATGGGGATAAATGTGAGGTTATCCACTTTGGTGGCAAAAACAGAAAGGCAGATTATTATCTGAACGGCAATAGATTGGGAAAGGGGGAGGTGCAGTGAGACCTGGGTGTCCTTGTGCACCGGTCGCTGAAAATAAGCAGGCAGTTAAGAAGGCAAATGGCATGTTGGCCTTCATAGCGAGAGGATTCGAGTACAGGAGCAAGGATGTCTTGCTGCAATTATAAAAGGCCTTGGTGAGACCACATTGTGTGCAGTTTTGGTCCCCTTATCTGAGGAGGGATATTCTTGCTATGGAGGGAGTGCAGCGAAGGTTCACCAGACTGATTCCTGGGATGGCAGGACTGTATGAAGAGAGATTGGGTCGATTAGGCTTGTATTCGCTCGAGTTTAGAAGAATGAGAGGGGATCTCAAAGAAACCTACAAAATTCTAACAGGACTGGACAGACTAGATGCAGGAAGGATGTTCCCGATGGCGGGGGAGTCCAGGACCAGGGGTCACAGTCTAAGGATAAGGGTTAAGCCATTTAGGACTGAGATGAGGATGGATTTCTTCACCCAGAGAGTGGGGAATCTGTGGAATTCTCTACCACAGAAAGCAGTTGAGGCCAAATCATTAAATATATTCAAGAAAGTGTTAGATATAGTTCTTAGGGATGAAGGGATACAGGGAGAAAGCGGGAACAGGGTACTGAGTTTGGATGATCAGCCATGATCATATTGAATGGCGGTGCAGGCTTGAAGGGCCAAATAGCCTACTCCTGCTCCTATTTTTTATGTTTCTAAAGAGGGCATCTGCAACAATGCAGCACTCCCTCAGTACTGCACTGGAATATTGGTCTATTGGTTTAAATGCTTAGGCTTTGAAGTAGGACTTGAATCCCAGTCACAGGTGGTAGTGATTGGCATTATAAATATCTGCTTTACTAGATGTAAGCCATGGCTAAGTGGGTAGCACTCTTCACCTCTGGGTCAAAAGATCATGGGTTCAAGTCCCACTTCAGAGACTGGAGCACATAATCCAGGCTGACACTCCCAGGACTGCAGTGTTGGAGGTGCCATCTTTCAGATGGACGTGAAAGATTCCACTGCCCTACTCGGAGAAGAGCAGGGAATTGCTCCGAGTTTCTGCCCAATATCCCTTGATTAACTGGCCATTTATCTCATGACTATTTGTGGGAACTTGCTGTATGCAAGTTAGCTGCTGAGTTTCCTTATATTGCAACAGGGGCTACACTTTCAGAGTACTTTATTGACTTTAAAATGCTTTCAGCCACCCTAATGTCACGAAAGATGCTAGATAAATACAAGTTATTTCATATACTTTCCTTTAACTGCAAATGTATACAATCGATGCTTTCTATTCCTGCTCCTATTTCCTATGTTCCAAGACACCACACTGGGGGAAGTAAAAACTGGGGCTCCAACCTCCCTCTACTTTCTATTCACCATTTTCATCTACAAGCTTTTAAACCTAAACTTGGCACCATATAATTGCTACTTCCGAAAGTAGTAAGTCCCATGATTTCCTAAACCTTGGTGGAATTTAGGCATTTGCGAATAGTAGATGATTTTATATGTAGTTAGATACAAAAGTTTACTAGTGTATTAGTTTTTTAAAAATTCATTTCTGGGATGGGGCGCTGCTGTCAAGGGAAGCATTTATTGCCCAATCCTAGTTGCCCCAAAACTGGGAGCAGTTAAGAGTCAATCACGTTGAGGTGGGACTGGAATCACTAATATGCTGAGACCGGGTAATGACGACAGGTTTCTATCTCTAAAGAGACATCAGTGAATCAGTTGAGTTTTTACAAGAAACTGACAACTTCTTGGTCACTTTTACTGATACCAGCTTCTAAAAAGAAATTCGTTTAGATTTGTTAAATTGAATTCAAACGCTTAAAACTGCCAGGGGGGATTTGGACTCAGGTGCTCGGGATTACTAGTCCATTAGCATAACTAAGTATTATTGTATCCTTTCTTGAAAACTATCTTACCCAATGAAAGATTGTGCATTCATTCTCTTCTGCCCCACTTCTTGGGTTTATTGTCTCAGGGGTGCAATTAGTGAGATGTAGAGTGCTTTCCAACGGACATAACCTTCTCTGGGTTCCTCTTGTGCATGTCCTGATATCTGGTTTAGTATTGCTGGAGGCAAAAGATCTCTCTAGTCTCTCAACTAGCCAGCAGCAAGAAGAAATCCCTCTTTCCCCACATAAGAAAAGTGAAAGTATTGTCATTTAATTGCAATCAAGTCCTCTGGTTATAAGCACAAGTTTCAGTCCACTATTTGCCCTCTTCTCTTTAATTTCCTGAAGGTAGTTTCA